>NC_057802.1:209619032-209657272 GCF_018294505.1 Triticum aestivum | reverse complement strand
CGACGGGGCGGCGGCGCGCGGCGGGCGGCGGCGGCGGCGGGGGGGTGGGAGGAGAAGGGCGAGGCGAGGACGAAGTGAGTAACGGGCGGGGGGTACCTGCCGTTAGGCAAGTGCCCTCTTTGCCGTCCGCCAGCCTTTGCCGTCCGCCTTTCTGCCTCTTTGCCGTCCGCTAGCGGACGGCAAAGAGGTGGGCCGTTAGGATTTTTTCAAACGAGCGGGGGGTGGGGGCCACCACACTCTTTGCCGTCCGCTGGCAGACGGCAAAGAGCTGGCAGATGGCAAAGAGCTTCTTTGCCGTCAGCCTTTTCTTTGCCGTCTGTTTATGTGTAGCTGATGGCAAAGAGCTTCTTTGCCGTCAGCTAGCGGACGGCAAAGAGCTGGCAGATGGCAAATTAGCTGATTCCAGTAGTGTCTTGGCCATTGGAGATTTTGAGCTCTACACCAACTTTTCCAATCTGGTCCAGTGGGCACTTTTGCACTACAACCCATTTAAATATTTCTTTAAAAATTCTTCCAAGTGTTTGGAGATGTCAGTGGATGCATACAATTCATCTTCAAGCAAAAACCAATTGATGTTCTTTGAAAAATTTGAGTGGATCAACCTCTTTTGCATTCTGGTTCAAAATTGGTGATTTGTACTGCAACCTTATTTTTCTTTGCTCTAGTAACCCTGAGCTTTTTCCTACTTGTAGCCCTCCCTTCAAAACTCTTAAGTCCAGGAGATTGGACCCATTGGCATATTTTTGGTGCATGCAATGTCAGCCTTTAGTTTCTACTCAAAACTGGTTTTCTCAAATTCTTGCACTATCAACTATCTGTTTTTGCCAAACTAATCTTACCACCATCTCCTGCATCTAAAGAGACACTGATCTGGAGATTTTGGCCACTCCAAGAGTTGCCTAAGTGCATCAAGCATTCTGTCGAACACCTCGTGTGCACAGTCTGTTTTGGCATGAGTTCTTTGTTTGCACTGTGATTTTGTTCCACTGACCCAACAACCTTGTCCACTCAGCTCCTAGCCACCCCTACCCTTGTTCTGTTCTTTGCCAGCCTCGCCCAAACTCTCTAGAGCACACTGGCATTGCGTCGAACACCTGTCGTGCGAGCTCTGGGCGCGCCCAGAGCGCATGTTTTGCACGCGCGCGCACTGAGCCGACACGCCGCTCTGCCGCCCTCATCGCGTCCCACCTCTGGCCCCTGCTCGCCTGCCGAACCACGCGAGGCACTCGCCCTCTCTCCAGTACCCTCCAAGCTCTCCCTAGCACCCTGCAGCGCCGCCTTGGCAGTACGCCGGCGTCGGCAGCGGATATCGCCGCGGATGGCGCCGCCCAAACCGCCAGCGCACGCCAGCTGCCCCAGAGCACAGGCCGTGCTTATCCTCCCGCTTGTCGGCACGCTTTCGTCGCCGCCACGATGCCCTGCAACTACAGAAAAGTGGTCGCCGGCGATCTTATCCTCGGCCACCGCGGGAGCCAGCCTCGAGCGCTTATTTAAAGGGACCCCGAGCTCAACCGAACACTCAAGCAACCCCAGACCACCCCCATAGCCCTCCCACGGCCAGCAATCGACGGGAAAGCTCTTTCTTCCCCGCCTCCGGCAAGTTCGGTCGCCGCCGCAATCCAGTGCCGTTCGTCGCAACCGGAGCTTCCCCCGCCAATCCAACGACACCAAGAACTCCCCCGTAGTCGTGCGGAGCTTCCTAGCGCCTCCGCTTCGGCCAAGGATCACCGGAGCCCAGATATCACTTCACCACCGTAGCCTCCTCCGCCGCGGAGCTCGCCGCCGGTGGCCTCCTCCGTCCCCACCTGCCTAACGCCCACCGAGAGGGTCGCCTCGGTCTGGCCAACCCATCCCTGCCCTCAGATGCCCTCGAGGAGCCGTCGTTCGTCGCCGGCGATCGCCGGAGCCCCGCGCCATTCGGGCAGAGAGAAGGGAGGGCGAGGGAAAACGGTCAAAGCTGACCAGTGGGCCCCTTGGACCCACTGTCAGTGACCCGCGCGGCCGCTCTCTCTGTTTAAGTGAAAGCGCAAAGCTCCGGAGTACGTCACCTCTGCTTTGAAAACGTATTCTTCCCCGCAGCGCTTTCCTTTTTCTGATTTTATTAAAACAGAAGTTTGACTAATCTTTGACTGGCTATAACTTTTAAAATAGAACTCCAAATGAGTTGATTCCTTTTCCTACCTCTCTCAAATTTCATCTAGTTTATTTTAAGATTTATTTCAAAAATATTTGAGACAACTTTTTGTACTGTGTTTGAAATATTTGTTATTTGGTTATTTTGCAAAATAGGATTTTTGGAGGAAAGGGAAAGCTTTGAAAAAGTGCATCCCTTGCATACTCTTGAAGGCAAGCATTTCTGAACTCTGGCATAATATTTTGTTGTGGTGTTCTGGTGCGATCACAACACCTTTTGACTTGGTATATGCGTTGGCTTCATGTATCGATATAGTCTCGTGCATGAGTGCACTTTGGAGTTGTGTTGTGGTCAGCAATGGATACATTAGTGATTTGGATCATCCTCGTGAGCTCCTCATGCATACCGGTAGGAAGCCGGGAAAGTCGTGGTCTTGGGTAGACACGAGCTTGTCCCTAGTCCCTCGTCGAGACGAGTATGTCCGGCATGGCATGGTGAGGCTTGAGGAGTGGTGATTTATTTCATAAATGGTGATATTGTTGGAGGATACTTGGGCCACCTGAGTCGGTTGTAGACCGAGTCTTGATAAATAGCTCCCTTATTTGTTGGTACCACCACTTGTACCTGTAGTGGACAGGGTATGGTTCAGTAGGTTGTCAACCCCTTTCCAAAGCACACACCGTACAGAGAGGCCATGGTGGAAGATACCGGGTGCATCCGATAGGCAGGCCACCTGGTCCGGGGGCATGGGTGTTTCCGGTTGGGACCGAGAGGGGGGCACCCCCTTAGAGCGCGCGAATAGAAATTTGATCCCATGCTACGTCGAGGTTGTAGCCTCCCCACTTAGAGTTTTGCTTGGCAGGTGTCGTGGGTGATTCCAGACACCGGTGAGTTAAGCTGGTGTGTGCAGGTCAGGCGTGTTTTCAATTAAAAGACCGTAGACGGAATTAGTCCCGATGGACTAAGTAAACCCGTTACTCGTGGGAAAATGGTACTCCCTCTGCAGAGGATATATCCTGTTCGATAGTCATGTTCTTGAGTAAAGACCACAGTCTGAGTTGAACCTAGTAACGGTATTCGGATGGAGAACGAATTAGCTAGAGCTCAGTAACGGTATTCGGATGGAGGACGATTTAGCTAGATCTCACTGACGGTTTTTCGGATGGAGATACGGCTTGACTAGACCAAATTATCGGTTTTCGGATGGAGAAACGACTGAACTAAATATTGTTTATGATTATGGCACATATGAATTATTTCTGGACTAACCATTTATATTATGTATTCTTTTTGAGTATCCCTGGGATGGTTCTACCTCCTGGATACTGACTGTGATTATTCTCTTATAAGCCCTTTCTGTGGTGTCGCTCAGACGCCCGACTGCGGCATGCTTGTTGTTCATTTAACTCTTATAAGCCCTTTATGTGGTGTCGCCCCGACGCCCGACTGCGGCATTATTATTCTTGCAGTTTACTCTCGAGGAGTCATTCAGACCCTCGTTTGGCACCAGTATTACTATTCCTGCAGTTTCCTCTCGAGGAGTCATTCAGACCCTCGTTTGGCACCAGTATTACTATTCCTGCAGTTTCCTCTCGAGGAGTCATTCAGACCCTCGTTTGGCACCAGTATTACTATTCTTGCATTTTCCTCTCGAGGAGTCATTCAGACCCTCGTTTGGCACCCAGTATTTTATTTTGGAATATTTTTAACCATATGTGTGCATCATGGTCTTTCGCATATTTCGTGATAGGCGTGTGATCATCTAATTAACCCGGAGCATGTTTGATATATTGTACCCGTGTTCGTAATGTTTGCGAGTACATTCAAACGTACTCACTGGCTTGTCCCTGGCTATTGTCTTGGCCAGATTCCTTGCTTGGAGATAAGCATCGCGGTGACAACCTCGGAACCTACGTGTTGACATGTGCAGCCTCGCGAAGATAGGAGTTATCCTGGTCAGCTGTTCTTGTGGGAAATGGAGTCCCATAGACGCAGATGTATCCAACCGCTTCCGCCCTCTACCATTAGAAAACCAAGTGCTGTACTCCTAGGCTTCAATGGTCTTGTACTACTTATTTTTGGACTTGCTTGGATTTTCTTGTATCAAGTTGGTACCTCATCAGCTAACAGTAATCCTGGGGCTGGTGAGCACACAGGCCGTTTTTCTGGGAATTTATATCCCGAAAATCCAGTCGTGACAACCTCCCTACTAAACTTATAGCAAGGCACACATCAGGTCTGGTACACAGCATTGCATACATGATAGAACCAATGGCTGAGGCATAGGGAATGAATTTCATTTTCTCCCGATCTTCTCCAGTGGTCGGGCATTGAGTCTGACTCAACTTCACACCTTGTAACACATGCAAGAACCCTTTCTTTGACTGATCCATTTTGAACTTCTTCAAAACTTAATCAAGGTATGTGCTTTGTGAATGTTCAATTAAGCGTCTTGATCTATCTCTATAGATCTTGATGCCTAATATATTAGCAGCTTCACCGAGGTCTTTCATTGAAAAATTCTTATTCAAGTATCCTTTTATGCTATCCAGAAATTCTGTATTATTTCCAATCAACAATATGTCATCCACATATAATATTAGAAATGCTACAGAGCTCCCACTCACTTTCTTGTAAATATAGGCTTCTCCAAAAGTCTGTACAAACCCATATGCTTTGATCACACTATCAAAGCGTATATTCCAACTCCGACAGACTTGCACCAGTCCATAAATGGATCGCTGGAGCTTGCACGCCTTGTTAGCACCTTTAGGATCGACAAACCTTCTGGTTGCATCATATACAACTCTTCTTTAAGAAATCCATCAAGGAAGGCAGTTTTCACATCCATTTGGCAAATTTCATAATCATAAAATGCGGCAATTGCTAACATGATTCGGACAGACTTAAGCATCGCTACGGGTGAGAAGGTCTCATCGTAGTCCACTCCTTGAACTTGTCGAAAACCTTTCACAACAAGTCGAGCTTTGTAGACAGTAACATTACCATCAGCGTCAGTCTTCTTCTTGAAGATCCATTTATTTTCTATGGCTTCCAATCATCGGGCAAGTCAACCAAAGTTCACACTTTGTTCTTATACATGGATCCCATCTCAGATTTCATGGCCTCAAGCAATTTTGCGGAATCTGGGCTCATCATCACTTCCTCATAGTTCGTAGGTTCGTAATGGTCTAGTAACATGATTTCCAGAACAGGATTACCGTACCACTCTTGTGCGGACCGTACTCTGGTTAACCTACAAGGTTCGGTAGTAACTTGATCTGGAGTTTCGTGATCATCTTCATTAACTTCCTCACTAATTGGTGTAGGCATCACTGGAACTGATTTCTGTGATGAACCATTTTCCAATTCAAGAGAAGGTATAACTACCTCATCAAGTTCTACTTCCCTCCCACTCACTTCTTTCGAGAGAAACTCGTTCTCTAGAAAGGATCCATTCTTAGCAACAAATGTCTTGCCTGTGGATCTGCGATAGAAGGTGTACCCAAGAGTTTCTTTTGGGTGTCCTATGAAGACACACTTCTCCGATTTGGGTTCGAGCTTATCAGGTTGAAGCTTTTTCACATAAGCATCACAGCCCCAAACTTTAAGAAACGACAACTTAGGTTTCTTGCCAAACCACAGTTCATATGCTGTCGTCTCAACGGACTTAGATGGTGCCCTATTTAACGTGAATGCAGCCGTCTCTAAAGCATAACCCCAAAACGATAGTGGTAAATCGGTAAGAGACATCATAGATCGCACCATATCTAATAAAGTACGGTTACAACGTTCGGACACACCATTACGCTGTGGTGTTCCAGGTGGCGTGAGTTGCGAAACTATTCCACATTGTTTCAAATGAAGACCAAACTCGTAACTCACATATTCACCTCCACGATCAGATCGTAGAAACTTTATTTTCTTGTAACGATGATTTTCTACTTCACTTTGAAATTCGTTGAACTTTTCAAATGTTTCAGACTTATGTTTCATCAAGTAGATATACCCATATCTGCTCAAATCATCTGTGAATGTCAGAAAATAATGATACCCGCCGCAAGCCTTAACACTCATTAGACCACATGCATCAGTATGTATTATTTCCAATAAGTTAGTTGCTTGCTCCATTGTTCCGGAGAACGGAGTCTTAGTCATCTTGCCGATGAGGCATGGTTCGCAAGAATCAAGTGATTCGTAATCAAGTGATTCCAAAAGCCCATCAGCATGGAGTTTTTTTCATGCACTTTACACCAATATGACCTAAACGGCAGTGCCACAAATAAGTTGCACTATCCTTATTAACTTTGCAACTTTTGGCTTCAATATTATGAATATGTGTATCTCTACAATCGAGATTCAACAAAAATAGACCACTCATCAAGGGTGCATGACCATACAAGATATTACTCATATAAATAGAACAACCATTATTCTCTAATTTAAATGAATAACCGTCTCGCGTCAAACAAGATCCAGATATAATGTTCATGCTCAACGTTGGCACCAAATAACAATTATTCAGGTCTAAAACTTATCCCGAAGGTAGATGTAGAGGTAGCGTGCCGACGGCGATCACATTGACCTTGGAACCATTTCCGACGCGCATCATCACCTCGTCCTTAGCCAATCTTCGTTTAATCCATAGCCCCTGTTTCGAGTTGCAAATATGAGCAACAGAACCAGTATCAAATACCCATGCGCTCCTGCGAGCATTAGTAAGGTACACATCAATAACATGTATATCAAATATACCTTTCACATTGCCATCCTTCTTATCCGCCAAATATTTGGGGCAGTTCCCCTTCCCATGAGCAGTCCCTTTGTAGTAGAAGCACTCAGTTTCAGGCTTAGGTCCAGATTTGGGATTCTTCCCGGGAGTAGCAACTTGCTTGCTATTCTTCTTGAAGTTCACCTTCTTCCCTTTGCCCTTTTTCTTGAAACTAGTGGTCTTGTTAACCATCAACACTTGATGCTCCTTCTTGATTTCTACCTCCACAGCCTTTAGCATCGCGAGGAGCTCAGGAATTGTCTTCTCCATCCCTTGCATGTTATGTTCATCACAGAGCCTTTATAGCTTGCTAGCAATGATTGAAGAACTCTGTCAATGACACTATCATCAGGAAGATTAACTCCCAGCTGAGTCAAGTGATTATGGTACCCAGACATTCTGAGTATGTGTTCACTAACAGAACTGTTATCCTCCATCTTGCTGCTATAGAATTTGTTGGACACTTCATATCTCTCAACTCGGGCATTTGCTTGAAATATTAACTTCAACTCCTAGAACATCTCATATGCTCCATGACGTTCAAAACTTCTTTGAAGTCATGATTCTAAGCCGTAAAGCATGTCACACTGAACTATCGAGTAGTCATCAGCTTTAGTCTGCCAGACGTTCACAACGTTCGGAGTTGCTCCTGCAGTGGGCCTTGCACCTAGCGGTGCTTCCAGGACGTAATTCTTCTGTGCAGCAATGAGGATAATCCTCAAGTTACGGACCCAGTCCGTGTAGTTTCTACCATCATCTTTCAACTTAACTTTCTCTAGGAACGCATTAAAATTCAAGGGAACGGTAGCACGGGCCATTGATCTACAATAACATAGATATGCAAAAACTATTAGGACTAAGTTCATGATAAAGTAAAGTTCAATTAATCATATTACTTAAGAACTCCCACTTAGATAGACAGCCCTCTAGTCATCTAAATTATCACGTGATCCATATCAACTAAACCATGTCCGATCATCACATGAGATGGAGTAGTTTTCAATGGTGAACATCTCTATGTTGATCATATCTACTATATGATTCACGTTCGACCTTTCGGTCTCAGTATTCCGAGGCCATATCTGCATATGCTAGGCTCGTCAAGTTTAATCCGAGTGTTCTGGACGTGCAAAACTGGCTTGCACCTGTTGTATGTGAATGTAGATCTTATCACACCTAATCATCACGTGGTGTCTCAGCATGACGAACTATAGCACCGGTGCATACTCAGGGAGAACACTTATACCTTGAAATTTAGTGAGGGGTCATCTTATAATGCTACCGCCGTACTAAGCAAAATAAGATGCATAAAAGATAAACATCACATGCGATCAAAATATGTGACATGAAATGGCCATCATCATCTTGTGCCTTTGATCTCCATCTCCAAAGCACCGTCATGATCTCCATCATCACCGGCTTGACACCTCGATGTCCATCATAGCGTCATTGTCGTCACGCAAACTATTGCTTCCACGACTATCGCTACCGCATAGTGATAAAGTAAAGCGATTACATGGCGATTACATTTCATACAATAAAGCGACAACCATAAGGCTCCTGCCAGTTGCCGATAACTTTATCAAAACATGATCATCTCATACAATAAATTATACCGCATCATGTATTGACCATATCACATCACAACATGCCTTGCAAAAACAAGTTAGACGTCCTCTACTTTGTTGTTGCAAGTTTTACGTGGCTGCTACGGGCTTCTAGCAAGAACCGTTCTTACCTACGCATCAAAACCACAATGATTTTTCGTCAAGTGTCTTTTTTTAACCTTCAACAAGGACCGACCGTAGTCAAATTCGATTCAACTAAAGTTGGAGAAACAAACACCCGCCAGCCACCTGTGTGCAAAGCATGTCGGTAGAACCGGTCTCATGAACATGGTCATGTAATGTTGGTCTGGGCCGTTTCATCCAACAATACCGCCGAATCAAAATAATACGTTGGTGGTAAGCAGTATGACTATTATGGGCTACAACTCTTTCTGTTCTACTCGTGCATATCATCTATGCATAGACCTGGCTCGGATACCACTGTTGGGGAACGTACCATGCAATTTCAAAAAAATTCCTACGATCACGCAAGATCTATCTAGGAGATGCATAGCAACGAGAGGGGGAGAGTGTGTCCATGTACCCTCGTAGACCGAAAGCGGAAGCATTAGGTTAAATGGTTGATGTAGTCGGACGTCATCACGATCCAACCGATCTAGTACCGAACGTACGGAACCTCCAAGTTCTGCACACATTCAGCTCGATGACGTCCCTCAAAATCTTGATCCACCAGAGGGTTGAGAGAGAGTTTCGTCAGCACGACTGCGTGGTGATGGTGATGGTGATGTGATCTGCGCAGGGCTTCGCCTAAGCACTACGACACTGTGACCGGAGGAGTAAACTGTGGAGGGGCACCACACACGGCTAAGAGAACAACTGTTGTGCTTCGGGGTGCCCCCTGCCCCCGTATATAAAGGAGGGGAGGAGGAGGCGGCCGGCCAAGAGGGGCGCGCCATGGGGGGAGTCCTACTAGGACTCCACTCCTAGTAGGATTCGGTCCCCCCCTTTTCCTTTCTTCATCTGAGGGAAAAGGAAGGAGTGGGAGAGGGAGAGGGAAAGAAGGAAAGGGGGGCGCCGCCCCCTCCCCTAGTCCTATTCGGACTCCCACGTGGGGGGATGCGGCCAGCGCTTGTGGGCTGTCCCCTCTCTCTCCAGTGGCCCATGAGGCCCATGACTTCCCGGAGGGGTTCCGGTAACCCCTTGGTACTCCGGTAAAATACCCGAACCACTCGAAACCATTCCGATGTCCGAATACCACCTTCCAATATATCAATCTTTACCTCTCGACTACTTCGAGACTCCTCGTCATGTCCTTGATCTCATCCGGGACACCGAACAAACTTCGGTCACCAAAACATATAACTCATAGTACAAATCGTCATCGAACGTTAAGCGTGTGGACCCTATGAGTTCGAGAACTATGTAGACATGACCGAGACACATCTCCGGTCAATAACCAATAGCAAAACCTGGATGCTCATATTGGTTCCTACATGTTCTACAAAGATCTTTATCGATCAAACCACAATAACAACATACATTATTCCCTTTGTCATCGGTATGTTAGTTGCCCGAGATTCGATTGTCGGTATCATCATACCTAGTTCAATCTTGTTACCGGAAAGTCTCTTTACTCATTTCGTAATGCATCATCCCGTAACTAACTCATTAGTCACATTGGTTGCAAGGCTTATAGTGATGTGCATTACCGAGAGGGCCCAGAGATACCTCTCCGATACTTGGACTGACTATTGGTTCAATATCCGGCGTATCTCGTAGTAGGGGTCCTAAGCTAGGTGCCTTGGAGCGATTGTAACATGGACACGGGGTTTTTACCCAGCTTCGGGCTCTCTTGATGAGATAATACCCTACATGCTGCTTTTGATTGTACTCATATGGGTGTAGTACAGAGTACATGTATCTACCACGAGATCGTAGTAATGAATTCCATCCTCTATTGACTAGCCTGGCCTCGGTTTATATAAGACACCGAAGGCCTAGGGTTTAGGAGAGTCCTTGTCTTGGGCGCCAAGTCTTGTGGAGTCTTCCTTATATGCGGCAGGGGTCGTCCGAACTGGCCCACGAGTATGCGGCCATGGGGTCCTCGGCCCAATCTAACTGATCGGGAGATGACGTGGTGAGTACCCCCTAGTCCAGGACACCGTTAGTGACAAATCCTAATCTCGATCTATGCCAACCCAACAAACACCTTCGGAGACACCTGTAGAGCATCTTTATAATCACCCAGTTAGGTTGTGATGTTTGATAGCACACAGGGTGTTCCTCCGTTATTCGGTAGTTGCATAATCTCATAGTCAGAGGAATATGTATAACTCATGAAGAAAGCAATAGCAATAAAACTTAACGATCATTATGCTAAGCTAATGGATGGGTCTTGTCCATCACATCATTCTCTAATGATGTGATCCCGTTCATCAAATGACAACACATGTCTATGGTCAGGAAACATAACCATCTTTGATTAACGAGCTAGTCTAGTAGAGGCATACTAGGAACACTTTGTTTTGTCTATGTATTCACACATGTACTAAGTTTCTGGTTAATACAATTCTAGCATGAATAATAAACATTTATCACGATATAAGGAAATATAAATAAAAACTTTATTATTCCCTCTAGGGCATATTTCCTTTACTACTAACTATGGACCCGTAGGTCTACAATGAAGTACTCACACATCATCGGAGAGGCACCAATGAGGATGATTAACCCCTCCGTGATGGTGTCTAGATTGGACCTGGTGGTTCTGGAACTTGCCGCGGCTGGAATTGATTTTCGTCGACTCCCATAGGGTTTCCAGAATATTGGGGTATTTATAGAGCAAAGAGGCGGTGCGGGAGGCCACCGAGGTGGGCACAACCCACCAGGGTGCGCCTGGGCCTCCAGGTGCGCCCTGGTGTCTTGTGCTCACCTCGAGCTCCATCTTCGGTACTTCTTTGGCCCACTGGATATCTTCTGGTCCAAAAAAATCCACAAAAAGTTCGTTGTGTTTGGACTCCTTTTGGTATTGATTTCATGCGATGTAAAAAAATGCAGAAAATAGCAAGTGGCACTGGGCACTATGTCAATAGGTTAGTACCAAAAAATGATATAAAATGATTATAGAATGATTGTAAGACATCAAAGAATGATAATATAACAGCATGGAACAATCAAAAATTATAGATACGTTGGAGACGTATCAGCATCCCCAAGCTTAATTCATGCTTGTCCTTGAGTAGGTAAATGATAAAAACAGAATTTTTGATGTGGAATGCTGCCTAACATGTTCATCACATATTCTTTTCTTTGTAGCATGGACATTTGGACTCTTATATGGTTCAAAGCAATAGTCTAGTTTTCACATGAGGACTTTAATCCTCAAGCATATCAACAAGCAACCATGTCTTTCAAAATATCGACGCTAAAGCAAGTTATCCCTAGCCCATTATGCTCAATCATTGATCCATTCATGAAACACACTTGCATATTAGCTACACCCAATGCTCAAGTACGATCATAGAGCCCCTTATTAGGTGCTTTATAAGAGAAGATGGAGACTCAAGTAAAAATAAAATTTGCATAAAGTAAAAGAAAGGCCCTTCGCAGAGGGAAGTAGGGATTTGTAGAGGTGCCAGATCTCAAAGCGAAAAAGACAGAGATAAAACATTTTGGGATGCATGCTTTTCCTGTAAATGAAAACGATGGAGTAGTTCCCAATACTTTCCATGCTAGATATATCATAGGTGGTTCCCAAACAGAAAATAAATTTTATTCCTTTTTCAACCATACTTTCACTTTCTATGGCTAGCCGTATCCACGGTGCCTTCCATACCAACACTTTCCAAGGAATTTATTATTTGACAACATAAAGTAAGTTCATTTTTTCATTTCGGGACAGGGCATCCCTAATACCTTTGCCGTACTCTCGTGCAATGACAAGTGTATAAACACTCATCTTGAGAATAACACATCTACCATGGAAATATATTAGCCACCCCCTACCATTTCATGAGCGGTACGAGCACACAAAAGAGAAGTTTATTTTAAAATTAGAGATGGCACATAAAAATTTGCTTAGGACGGCAAAAGAATACCTCATATAGGTAGGTATGGTGGACTCATATGGCAAAACTGGTTTAAAGGATTTTGGATGCACAAGTAGTGATCATACTTAGTGCAAAATGAAGGCTAGCAAAAGATTGAGAAGCGACCAACCAAGAAACAAAAAAATCCCATAAGAGAGCATTGAGCATAATTAACACTGAAGAATGCACCACAAGTAGGATGTCATTTCATTGCATAACTATTGACTTTCGTGCTTGCATAGGGAATCACAAACCTTAACACCAATATTCTTACTAAAGCATAATTACTCATCAACATGACTCACATATCATATCATCATATCTGAAAACTATTACAAAGAATCAAGTTTATTTTGTCCAATGATCTTCATGAAAGTTTTTATTATATCCTCCTTGGATATCTATCACTTTTGGACTAGATTTCATACGTTTCTTTTAATAAGCTCAAACAAATATAAGTGAAGATCATGAGCATCATATTTCTTTCTCTCAAAATAATATAATTGAAGCAAGAGAGAATTTCTTAAAAAAAATTACTAACTCTCAAATAAATCTAAGTGAATCATGAGAGCATTTCTTCAAAAATAACATAGCACACCGTGCTCAAAAAGATATAAGTGAAGCATAGAGCAATTCCATAGCTCGCAAAGATTTAAGTGAAGCATAGAGAGCAATTCTAACAAGTCATAGCATAATTTTGGCTCTCTCAAATAGCTGTGTACAGGAAGGATTCAAGACTTAAAATAAAAAGCAAAACAAGCAAAGACTCATATCATACAAGACGCTCCAAGCAAAACTCATAATATGTGACAAATAAAAATATAGTTCCAAGTAAAATACCGATGGTCATTAGAAGAAAGAGGGGATGCCACTCGGGCATCGCCAAGCTTAGTTCCTTGCTTCTCTTTGAGTAATAGATTGGGATGCCATGGGAATCCCCAAGCTTAGGTTCTTCTTACTCCTTATTCCTTCCTCCATCGTAATATCACCCAAAACTTCAAAACTTCAATCACACAAAACTCAACAAAACCTTTGTGAGATCCGTTAGTATAAGAAAGCAAACCACTACTATAGGTACTGTTGAAAACCCATTCATATTTTATTCTTGCATTATATCTACTGTATTCCAACTTTTCTATGTCAAAAACTCTTCAAAGAAAACCATAGAATCATCAAAACAAGCAAACAACGCAAAGAAAACAGAATCTGTCAAAAACAGAACAGTCTGTAGTAATCTGGATATTTCGAATACTTATGTAACTCAAAAACTTCTCACAAATTAGGACGACTGAGCAATTTGTATATTAATCTTGTGCAAAAATAATTGGTATTTTATCACGCTTCTGTTAAAAATGAGAGTTATTTTCGTGAGGGCAAAAGTTTCTATTTTTCAGCATGATCAAATCAACTATCACCCAACATGATCCCAAAAGCTTTGCTTGGCACAAACACTAATTAAAACTCCAAAAACAAAATCATAACAGTAGCATAATGGTGCAAACACTCAAGAACAGAAAGCAAAAGACGAAAATAAATTTGATTCATTGGGTTGCCTCCCAACAAGCGCTATCGTTTTATGTCCCTAGCTAGGCATAATGCAAAGGATCTAAGTATTGTCATCTTTCTCTTTGATTTTCTTAGGGGTGTTTTTGTCAAGAGGTTTTGCAATACAAGATAAAATATATTATCCATGGAAACCTTAGCATTATCAAGGCTTATCATCATAACCCCTTTGATTTCCGGCAACAATCCAAGAATAATGTTGATTAACATCATTAAAAACTTGTTGGATTATATCGAAAATAGGGACTTCCTTTTTAAGATTATAATCAAAGATTTGATTATCCCCAAGCAAATGACGTAACGCATAATAACTATTATAAATAATTTCATGTATCACCGGTTTTTCACGATTCATACCATAAAAATCAAAGATTTCCCTAGCTTCCTGTATTATGTAGTCAAATTCATTCATGAGAACAAGAGTGGCCAACTTTTTAGCCTTGGGATTCTCTATAATGGGTAGCTCAAAAATCAATCTTTTCAGGGTAGGATGAGTACGGATAAATTTACTTTCAAGTTTCAGAACTAGTGCTGAAATAGCTTCCGCATAAGATTTAGTCCTCTTAAGTATAGGAACATCATCAAGACTTAAATTTCCAACACAATTGAAAAATTCTCGGATACATTCTTTTCCTATAACATTCCCTTGCCCCGAAACAAAAGTTTTAGCATCCATTTTGCCAGATCGTTCAGTTTTAGGAGTTTGGCCGTCATCTGTTTCTGCCATACCAAAGTCACTTATTATTGCAAACAAAGGGTAGATCTGACGAGAAAACGGCGGATGAAAAAGAGGGCGAATAAAATGGAAAATTTTTGTGAAGTGGGGGAGAGGAAAATAAGAGGCAAATGGCAAATAATATAAATTGCAAGGAGATGAGATTTGTGATTAGGAACCTGGCAGATGTTGATGATGTCTCCCCGGCAACGGCGCCAGAAATTCCTCTTGATGTTCGCTTGAACTACGTCGGTATTTCCCCAAAGAGGAAGGGACGATGCAGCACAACAACGGTAGTTATTTCCCTCGGTGATGAGACCAAGGTTATCGAACCAATAGGAGAACCACGCAACACCACGTAAACAGCGCCTACACACAAAGAATAAATACTTGCAACCCGACGTAAGAGAGGGGTTGTCAATCCCTCACAGGTAAAAAGATAGATAAAATTGTAGTATACTGGATAAATAGACCTCGCGGGAACGCGAGATAAAATAAATAAGTAAAAATTGCAGCAAGGTATTTTTGTATTTTTGGTTAATAGATCTGAAAATAAAAGCAAATAAAAATGGATCGCGAAGGCATAAAGAAGAGACTCGGGGGCCGTAGATTTCACTAGTGGCTTCTCTCGATAAAAATGGCAAACTGTGGGTAAACGAATTACTGTTGGGAAATTGATAGAACTTCAAATAATCATGACGATATCCAGGCAATGATCATTATATAGGCATCACGTTGAAGATTAGTAGACCGACTCCTGCCTGCATCTACTACTATTACTCCAGGCATCGACCTCTATCCAGCATGCATCTAGTGTATTAAGTTCATGGAGAAACGGAGTAATGCAATAAGAACAATGACATGATGTAGACAAGATCTATTTATGTAGAAATAGACCCCATCTTGTTATCCTTAATAGCAATGATACATATGTGTCGGTTCCCCTTCTGTCACTGGGATCAAGCACCGTATGATCGAACCCATCACAAAGCACCTCTTCCCATTGCAAGATAAATATATCAAGTTGGCCAAACAAAACCCAAATATCGGAGAAGAAATACAAGGCTATAAGCAATCATGCATATAAGGGATCAAAGAAGACTCAAATAACTTTCATGGATAAAAACATAGATCTGATCATAAACTCAAAGTTCATTGGATCCCAACAAACACACCGCAAAAAAGAGTTACATCATATGGATCTCCAAAAGACCATTGTATTGTGAATCAAAAGAGAGAGAGAGAGAGAGAGAGAGAGCAAGCCATCTAGCTACTAACTACGGACCCGTAGGTCTACAATAAACTACTCACGCATCATCGGAGAGGCACCAATGAGGATGATGAACCCCTCCGTAATGGTGTCTAGATTGGATCTGGTGGTTCTGGAACTTGCGGCGGCTGGAATTGATTTTCGTCGACTCCCCTAGGGTTTCTAGAATATTGGGGTATTTATAGAGCAAAGAGGCAGCGCGGGAGGCCGCTGAGGTGAGAACAACCCACCAGGGCGTGCCTGGGCCTCCATGCACGCCTTGGTTTCTTGTGCTCACCTCAGGCTCCCTCTTCGGTACTTGTTTGGCCCACTGAATGTCTTCTGGTCCAAAAAATCCACAAAAAGTTTTGCTGTGTTTGGACTCTGTTTGGTATTGATTTCCTGCGATGTAAAAAACAACAACTGGCACTAGGCACTATGTCAATAGGTTAGTACCAAAAATGATTATAGAATGATTGTAAAACATCCAAGAATGATAATCTTGAGGTGCTTGTTTGCGAAGAATGATTATCTCAAGGTGTGTGAAGCCACCATGCCGACGCGTAGTCATGGAAGTTACTTGTGGTGCATTTCACTTGATCTTCAGAAGGGACTTGATGTAGCTTGAGGTAGTTGTCCAACTTGCGCTCCCACTCGAGATACTCCTTGAGGTCTTGAGTCCCATAGAACGGAAGCTCGTGGTCGGTGTCGAGGTCGTAGTAGCTCGTGGAAGTCGCGGACTTGAACTTGGAGAGCTTCTCTGGAGCGTAATCTTTAGGTGCTTATTGGCGAAGATGACACATGTCCAAAGGCGAAGATGTCTTGAAGTCGCTTGGCGAAGATGCCAAGGTAGATGGTGAAGTCATTGAGCAGTTGTTGGTGTTGAGCTCTTGACCTTCACGTTCTTGTCGGTGGTGGTGTCGATGCCAAGGTGACCTTGTCGGAGATGGTAGCTCAGAAGCATGAGCACTTGAGCGTCTCCTCAAAGATGAGGGACACCCCTTAGCGTTCTTGATGAGGGCTTTGAGCTCCTCCATCTTGGCGTCCATGAAGTTTTTCATGGCATCGAACTCGTTGTTTTTGTAGACCGAAGTAGATATGGCTTGCCTATCCATCACAAGACTCGAGTAGAGGTCAGCAGGAAATGAGATAAACAATACCAAGCTACCTTTTCCCAAAGTTGAGGATGTATCTGGTTTCACTCAATGTGAAATGAAAGAATAGTGGAATTGGTACCGACTTTCTCACTCACACCTACAAACTAAAGCTTATCGAGTGGCTTGGTTAGGACAAGTGGCACGAAAATTTGATGGAAATGTGAGCAAGAGTCAATAATGTTGAAAGAGATTCACAAATTCACAAGTGCAACAAGTAGACCAATAGCAATGAATGGCACACGGAAACACACACACACACACACACACGGTTAGATAAATGGGGCCGTGCAACCAAGGAATGAGCTCAAAATGTGTAATGCATGAAAAATGCTCTTGTTGCACAACTCTAGAGAGACGCTAGCACGATTGCTTAATAGGCAAGATACGATACTTGTTCAGAACCTATAAGAGATAAAAATGCAATGACTTCTATCCCAAGTATGCTATGTATACATGATTCCCGGAGTTTCGCACACGATGATCCAAGATGACCAATGATGGTATATGATATGCAATGTGGCGATGCTATGGCTATTGCTTACAAGCTCTTTATTTTTCCCTCTTCTTAAAAGCTTATTCTTTCTCTCTCTTTTTTGTATAGCCACTATGAGAAATTCACAAACCAAGATAGCAATTGTTTATATGCAGGAACAAGCTTGTGACACAAGGGATGTTACTATGATACCAAGATGATATGGTATGTATGCAATGGAAGGGCGGATTGATGATCACTAAGGTGCACAAGTAAGGTTGCCGGCAATACTCAATGGCTAGTCTCGATAGGCAAGTGACGCAAAATGGTCTAGGGGTTAACAATACAATGGCAAGAATGAATGTACAATGATGGGATACCATGATACCAAGATGATATAGAGGTTACCATTCTTGCTTACGGTTAGGGTGTCGAAATGGTGAAGGTGGCCGATGTCGAATCCTTGGTGAAGTTGAGCGGCGGTGTTGTCAATGTCGAACCGTCCCTAATTAACCGGAACACCTTAGGAAACAGAAAAACCGCAAACTCAAAATCTCCCAAGGCAAATGTCAAATGGTGGTAGCGGAATGCGATGGTGGTTGGGGAAGTATTGGTGGAAACCCGGTCAAAATGGGTTAAGGTGGCGGAAGGGTATGACAGGCTATATACAGTGTCAGAGTTGATGGCACGGTCCCTAAGTAGCTGAAACACCTTAGGAGACACAAACCAAAACTCAAACAACCTCAAATGCAATGGGGAACAAAATGGGTTAGGTTGCGGAAGTCGGTGGTGCCAATGCGGAGGATATGGTGGAAGCCCTAGGCAATGATGCCAAAGTTCCAAAAACTTTATGGAGTCAAATGGTGTTGGTAGTATTTTTTTGTGAAGGGGGTGTCAATAACTTCAAAACGAGCTAAACAACATCAAAAATGCACTCCGAATGAATTAGTTATGAACAAAACGATGAAACAAGGAAGGCTGAAATCCCAGGGGTCAGACATCTGGGGGCTAGGCCGGAAATTCGGAGTTTGATGTCCAGAACCATGCACGAATTTGCGCTCCAGTAGCTGGATGTCCGGGGGGCAGATGTTTGGGGCCACGAGCTGGATGTCCGGGCTCCAAATCCGAGGATCAACTCGATTTTGGGGCGGAAATTGATGATTTCGGGGGGAAAATCGAGGAGGTTTCGTGGATGGGAAGTGGGGAAACTTGGGGGAAAGATAGATCCACTAGTAACACAACAAATCCATGGATCAAATGCAACAAAACTTCATCAAACCAAAAAATCACAAAAAATTGGGGCTATTTTTGGTGGGGATTTTGGAAATTTAGGACGTAATCAAGCAAAACAAGGCTATAAAGTGGGGGTACGGACTCCAAAAATGTGATTAACATGGCTCGTGATACCAAGATGATGTAGGGTGGAACCCTAGGGGCCGATCTTTCACTATTTGGAGGGGGATTCCTGAAGAACACAAAGAACATGAGGAAGAACAAAGAGAAATCACAAGGGGAAACACTCAAGAACAAGGCCTATCACACATCCACAAACTAACAAACACATAGATCCAAAAGGTACATGAACAACAAAGGGAAAAGGTACTAGGTAAAGTTCATCCGAAATCCAAAGAAGATGGGGCTTGAATCCACGAGGGGGTCTTCCCTAGACGGGGTCTTGAGTCCACTTTGGATGTACTCCGCGGAGGCCTCGGTCTCCAATGGAGTATGTATCAAGTGGATGAGCAAAAATCTATCTCTAAAATGAGCTAAACCAATTCTAACCCTAAAATGGTGGAGGAGGAGGAGTATATATAGTCTAGGGGCGAAGGGGTACATGGGCTTCAGCCCTTTACTGTGCGCAGACAGAGGGGGGCGGATGTCCGGGCCTTTTAGGGGGGATGCCCGGCTATGGGGTCGGATGTCCGGGGCATGTGTGGTCAACCTTCGGGTGCGTTCTGTGAAGGGTGGCCAGATTTCCGGGGCTGGCCTGGATGTCCGGGGCCTAGGCCGGATGTCCGGGCCTGTAGCTTTGGTTGTTGGGCGGCGGTTGCGGTTGCGGTTGATGCTCCAAGGGCCGGATGTCTGGGTCTTGGGGGCTTCTCCGGTCTCTCTTCCGTCATCGCTTCCATGCTTCTCTCGCGGATGCTGGGGTCAATCCTTGGCGCTTGCTGTAACATCCCAAATTTTCAATTTGGAATGTTTTACAATTATTAGCTCATCGTCTATGCATTTTGTTTGAATTGAGTGGCATTTGGAAATTTCAGAGGTTGAGTTTTATCTGACTTTGAATTCAACTTGGCATTTGAAATTTATATCAAAAATCCCTGACAAATACTTGTTCAAAAGTATGATAGGAGCTAACAAGACACTTCAAAAAGTCAGAAGGAATCAATGCCAAAAATTTTGAATTCAAATTTGGGTTTCATTTGGATTTTTTAGAAAAATGTTTTTTTTAGTTTTTATTTAGCCTCTGAAAAATAGTTCATCTTGTAGGATTTCTTTTTATGATTTTTTTGATATATATATGACTGGTGACCCACAAGTATAGGGGATCTATCGTAGTCCTTTTGATAAGTAAGAGTGTCGAACCCAATGAGGAGCAGAAGGAAATGATAAGCCGTTTTCAGCAAGGTATTCTCTGCAAGTACTGAAATAAGTGGTAACAGATAGTTTTGTGATAGGATAATTTGTAACGAGCAACAACTAACAAAAGTAAATAAAGTGCAGCAAGGTGGCCCAATCCTTTTTGTAGCAAAGGACAAGCCTGGGGAAACTTTATATAGAGAAAAGCGCTCCCGAGGACACATGAGAATTATCGTCAAGCTAGTTTTCATCACGTTCATATGATTCGCGTTCGGTACTTTGATAATTTGATATGTGGGTGAACCGGTGCTTGGGTGCTGTTCTTACTTGAACAAGCATCCCACTTATGATGAACCTCTATTGCAAGCATCCGCAACTACAACAAAAGTATTAAGGTAAACATAACCATAGCATGAAACATATGGATCAAAATCAGCCCCTTACGAAGCAACGCATAAACTAGGGTTTAAGCTTCTGTCACTCTAGCAACCCATCATCTACTTATTACTTCCCAATGCCTTCCTCTAGGCCCAAATAATGGTGAAGTGTCATGTAGTCGACGTTCACATAACACCACTAGAGGATAGACAACATACATCTCATCAAAATATTGAACGAATACCAAATTCACATGACTACTAATAGCAAGACTTCTCCCATGTCCTCAGGAACAAACGTAACTACTCACAAAGCATATTCATGTTCATAATAAGAGGGGTATTAATATGCATAAAGGATCTGAACATACGATCTTCCACCAAATAAACCAACTAGCATCAACTACAAGGAGTAATCAACACTACTAGCAACCTACAGGTACCAATCCCAGACTTGAAGACAAGAATTGGATACAAGAGATGAACTAGGGTTTGAGAGGAGATGGTGCTGGTGAAGATGTTGATGGACATTGGCCTCTCCCGATGAGAGGAGCGTCGGTGATGACGATGGCGATGATTTCCCCCTCCCGGAGGGAAGTGTCCAGGGAAAAAACAGCTCTGTCGGAGCCCTAGATTGGTTCCACCAAGGATCCGCCTCGTGGCGGCGGAGTCTCGTCCCGAAAGGTTGCTTATGATTTTTTCCTGGGCGAAAGACTTCATATAGGAGAAGATGGCCACCGAAGAGCCAACAGGGGGCCCACGAGGCAGGGGGCGCGCCGTGGGGGGTAGGGCGCGCCCCCACCCTCGTGGACAGGTGGTGGCCCCCCTAACGTATTTGTTCTGCTCAGTAATTTTTATTATTTCCAAAAATAACTTTCGTGGAGTTTCAGGACTTTTTGAGTTGTGCAGAATAGGTCTCTAATATTTGCTCCTTTTCTAGCCCAGAATTCCAGCTGCCGGCATTCTCCCTCCTTATGTAAACCTTGTAAAATAAGAGAGAATAGACATAAGTATTGTGACATAACGTGTAATAACAGCCCATAATGCAATAAATATCGATATAAAAGCATGATGCAAAATGGACATATCAACTCCCCCAAGCTTAGACCTCGCTTGTCCTCAAGCGAAAGCCGATAACGATAAATATGTCCACATGTTTAGAGGTAGAGGTGTCGATAAAATAAAATACGGGCATGAGGGCATCATGATTATTCTCATAACAGCAACATTTATGGATATTGTCATATGATTTCTTATGCTCATGTAATAATCTATTCACAATGCAAAGTATGAATCAGAAACTTTATTGAGTACTAACAAACTATAATCTCAGTCATTGAAGCAATTGCAATATATCATAACATCAGAAAGAGTCTATGTCATAGCTTTCTAGCAAGTCCACATACTCAATTATCATTTAGTCTTTCATAATTGCTAACACTCACGCAATACTTGTGGTTACAGATTTTTAATCGGACACAGAGAAAGATATGGGCTTATAGTTTCGCCTCCCAACCTTTTACCTCAAGGGTAATGTCAACAATAATAACTCATGCTCCCCTACATCCAATTAGATATATCTATCAGGATCTTTCCAACATCCTGTGCTTGCCAAAGGATAAAATGTAAAAAGGAAAGGTGAAGATCACCATGACTCTTGCATAAGGTAGAAGATAATAATAAAAGATAGGCCCTTCGCAGAGGGAAGCAGAGGTTGCCATGCGCTTTCTGGGTTGGATGCACAAAATCTTAATGCAAAAGAACGTCACTTTATATTGCCACTTGTGATATGAACCTTTATTATGCAGTTCGTCGCTTTTATTTCTTCCACATCACAAGATCGTATAAAGCTTATTTCCTCCACACCAATCAATCATACATATTTAAAGAGCAATTTTTATTTCTTGCACCGATGACAACTTACTTGAAGGATCTTACTCAATCCATGGGTAGATATGGTGGACTCTCATGGCAAAACTGGTTTAAGTGTTTTTGGAAGCACAAGTAGTATCTCAACTTGGTGCAAAGAATTTGGCTAGCATGAGGGGGAAAGACAAGCTCAACATGTTGGATGATCCATGACGATATACTTTGTCTCAGATATAAGAAAACATAACTCATTACGTTGTCTTCCTTGTCCAACATCAACTCTTTAGCATGTCATATTTTAATGAGTGCTCCCAATCATAAAAGATGTCCAATATAGTATACTTATATGTGAAACCTCTCTTTCTTTATTACTCCTTGTTCATTGCAACGATGACCAAAGCTATGTTTGTCAACTCCCAACAATTTTTAATCATCATACTCTTTCTATGTGAAGTCATTACTCTCCATAAGATCAATATGATCTCTTTATTTCTTTTTATTCTTTTCTCTTTTCTTTTATTCACTCAAGATCATGGCAAAATAATCAAGCCCTTGACTCAACACTAATCTTTATTATATAGCTCACATACTCGATTACATAGAGAGATCATAAAGCAAAACTCAAAACTAGATCATGCCATAAACTTTATTCTACTTGATCAAGAAACTACTAATAGGATCGAACTAAGAACAACGGTAAAGATAGGAGTGTGACGGTAAAGATACGATACCGGGGCACCTCCCCCAAGCTTGGCAGTTGCCAAGGGGAGTGCCCATACCCATGTGATTATGTCTCCTTTGTTGGTGAGGAAGGTGGCAGGGTTGTTGATGATGTGGGCTTGTCATCCATCTTCCAAGGCATAGGCTCACCATCATAGAAGGATGATCGAGTCTCCGGGATCCTCAAATCTGCAGCCAAACTCATCCTTTTGAATCAATATTCATACTCACAGTTTTGGTTTTGCAGGTCATATATTTGGGCTTGAAGGTGCTCGATCTTCTCGTGAAGCTTGACGATGGTCTCCCCAATGTTGTTGGCATCCAGCTTGTGGTTGTTGGTGAACTCTGCGATCATCATGTGGTTGGAGTTGAGTCCACGTTCCACCATCCTCTGGCACTTCAAAACTTGTTGCTCCATTGCTTCGAGCCTCGTCTCCACGTTTACGGTCCCCTTCGGTCCCTCAACATTGCGGATGTGCAGCAACCCATAACGCATCTCAATGGTTTGAGGGTGTCGCAGCACCTCCACGAGGTAAGGGTTGATGACCTTCTCGAAGAACTTGTCCTTGGGGGCACTTGGAGATGTCATGATAATCTAGATCTGTCAGAAAAACAGCTCGAAACAAGAAAAGAGGATAATTGCGTGATACAGGAGTCAAAACCTTCGGGAGATTATATAATGAATTTTTACCAACCAAAATACGTATCCTGCAAGAAAATGGAGTCCGGAGAGCACACGAGGTGCCCACAAGGTAGGGGGGCGCGCCCAGGGGGTAGGGCGCGCCCTCCACCCTCGTGGAGCCCTCGTGTCCTTCCCGAACTGCTTCTTATTTTTCTATTTTTCTAAATATTCTAAAACGGAGAAATATTGCCATAAAAACTGTTTTGCAGTCGGTTTACTTACCGTACCACATACCTATTCCTTTTCAGAGTCTGAAACGTTCCGGAAAGTGTCCCTTATGTATTCCTCCGGGGTTACGGTTTCAATAACATTGGTTTCAACATTTATGGGATTACCTGAGATAAAATGTTTGATTCTTTGACCGTTCACCACCTTCTGATTTGTGCCTTCGAAGTTGTTGATTTTTATGGCACCGGAACGATAGACCTCCTCGATAACGTAAGGGCCTTCCCATTTAGAGAGAAGTTTTCCTGCAAAAAATCTTAAACGAGAGTTGTATAGCAATACATAATCACCTACATTAAACTCACGCTTTTGTATTCTTTTGTCATCCCATCTTTTAACTTTTTCTTTAAACAACTTGGTATTTTCATAAGCTTGGGTTCTCCATTCATCAAGTGAGCTAATATCAAATAACCTCTTCTCACTGGCAAGTTTGAAATCATAATTGAGCTCTTTAATAGCCCAATATGCCTTATGTTCTAGTTCGAGAGGTAAGTGACATGCTTTTCCAAAAACCATTTTATACGGAGACATACCCATAGGATTTTTATATGCAGTTCTATAGGCCCATAATGCATCATCAAGTTTCTTGGACCAATTCTTTCTAGATCTATTGATAGTGTTTTGCAAAATTAATTTGAGCTGTCTATTACTCAATTCTACTTGACCACTAGACTGCGGATGATAAGGAGATGCAATTCTATGATTAACATCATACTTAGCAAGCATTTTACGAAAGCACCATGAATAAAATGTGAACCACCATCAGTCATTAAATATCTAGGGACTCCAAATCTCGGAAAAATAACTTCGTTAAGCATTTTAATAGAAGTGTTATGATAAGCACTACTAGTTGGAATAGCTTCTACCCACTTCGTAACGTAACCAACAGCAACTAAAATATGTGTATAACCATTAGAGGCAGGAAAAGGTCCCATATAAGCAAAGCCCCAAACATCAAATGGTTCAATAACAAGTGAATAATTCATAGGCATTTCTTGACGTCTACTAATATTACCAATTCTTTGACATTCATCAAAAGATAAGACAAACTTACGGGCATCCTTGAAGAGAGTAGGCCAATAAAAACCGGATTGCAATACCTTATGTGCAGTTCTATCTCCAGCGTGGTGTCCTCCATAAGCTTCGGAGTGACACTTGCGTAGGATCTGTTCCTGTTCATGCTCAGGTACACAACGTGTAATAACACCATCTACTCCTTCTTTATAAAGATGTGGGTCATCCCAAAAGTAATGTCTCAAGTCGTAGAAAAATTTTTTCTTTTGCTGGTATGTGAAACTAGGTGGTATAAATTTAGCAACAATATAATTAGCATAATCAGCATACCATGGAGCAGTACGAGAAGTATTTATGACATTTAATTGCTCATTAGGAAAGCTATCATCAATAGGTAGTGGGTCATCAAGAACATTTTCTAACCTAGACAAGTTGTCTGCATCGGGGTTCTCAGCTCCCTTTCTATCAACAATATGCAAATCAAATTCTTGTAGCAAGAGAACCCATCTAATAAGTCTAGGTTTAGCATCTTTCTTTTCCATAAGATATTTAATAGCAGCATGATTCGTATGAATAGTTACTTTAGAATCAACAATATAAGGTCTGAACTTATCACAAGCAAATACGACTGCTAAAAATTCTTTTTCAGTAGTAGCACAATTTCTCTGAGCATTGTCTAGAGTTTTACTAGCATATTGAATAACATTTAATTTCTTATCAACTCTTTGCCCTAGAACAGGACCTACAGCATAATCACTAGCATCACACATAATTTCAAAGGGTAAATTCCAATCAGGTGGCTGAACGGTAGGTGCAGAGATCAGTGCTATCTTAAGTATTTCAAATACTTCTACACAATCATCATCAAAGACAAATGGTATATCTTTTTGTAATAAATTAGTCAGAGGCTGAGAAATTTTTGAGAAGTCCTTAATGAACCTCCTATAAAACCCAGCATGCCCAAGGAAACTTCTTATACCTTTGATGTCCTTGGGACATGGCATCTTTTCAATAGCATCAACCTTGGCTTTATCAACCTCAATACCTCTTTTAGAAACTTTATGCCCCAAGACAATACCTTCATTAACCATAAAATGCCACTTTTCCCAATTCAAGACAAGATTAGTTTCTTCACATCTCTGCAAAACTCGATCAAGGTTGCTCAAGCAATCATCAAAAGAGGATCCATAGACGGAAAAATCGTCCATGAAAACCTCACAAATCTTTTCACAAAAGTCAGAGAATATAGCCATCATGCATCTTTGAAAGGTAGCAGGTGCCTTACATAAACCAAAAGGCATACATCTATAAGCAAAAGTACCAAAAGGGCAAGTAAAAGTAGTCTTTGATTGATCATTGGCTGACACAGGTATTTGAGAGAAACCAGAATAACCATCTAGAAAGCAAAAATGTGTATGTTTGGATAATCTTTCTAGCATTTGATCGATAAAAGGTAAGGGGTAATGATCCTTTTTAGTAGCTTTATTTAATTTGCGGAAATCAATTACCATCCTATAACCTGTAATAATTCTTTGCGGAATCAATTCATCTTTACCATTAGGAACGACAGTAATACCTCCCTTCTTAGGGACACAATGGACAGGACTTACCCACTGACTATCAGCAACGGGACAAATTATACCTGCCTCAAGAAGCTTTAGTATCTCTTTTCTTACCACTTCTTTCATCTTAGGATTCAGCCGTCGTTGATGATCATGAACTGGTTTGGCATCTTCTACCAAATTTATTTTATGTTGACATAGAGTGGGACTAATGCCCTTAAGATCATCAATAGTATATCCAATAGCAGCACGGTGCTTCTTCAAAGTTTTCAATAATCTTTCTTCTTCATTCTCTGAAAGGTTAGCACTAATAATAACAGGATATATCTTCTTTTCATCAAGATAAGCATATTTAAGAGTATCAGGCAACGGTTAAAGCTCAAAAACGGGATCACCCTTGGGTGGAGGAGGATCCCCTAGGATTTCAACAGGTAAATTGTGTTTCAGGATGGGTTCCTATTTAAAAAGTACTTCATCTATTTCCCTTCTTTCATTCATAAACATATCATTTTCGTGGTCTAGCAAATATTGTTCTAAAGGATCACTAGGAGGCACGACAATAGAAGCAAGACCAATAATTTCATCCTTACTAGGCAATTCCTCTTCACGGTGTTGTCTACGAAATTTAGAAAAGTTAAACTCATGAGACATATCACCCAAACCAATAGTAACAACATCCTGTTCGAAGTCTATCTTAGCATTAACGGTGTTCAAGAAGGGTCTACCAAATATAATGGGACAAAAGCTATCATGTGGGGAACCAAGAACAAGAAAATCAGCAGGATATTTAGTTTTCCCACACAAGACTTCAACATCTCTAACAATTCCTGTTGGTGAAATAGTAACTCTATTGGCAAGTTTAATGGTGACATCAATATCTTCTAACTCGGCAGGTGCAATATCATGCATAATTTGTTTGTATAAGTCAAAAGGTATTGCACTAGCACTAGCACCCATATCACATGAGCCATGATAACAATGATCTCCTATTTTAACAGAAATAACAGGCATGCTACCACAGGTCTATGTTTATCTTTAGCACAAGGTTTGGCAATTCTAGCAGTTTCCTCACAGAAATAAATAACATGCCCATCGATATTATCAGACAAGAGATCTTTCACATTAGCAATATTAGGTTCAACTTTAATTTGCTCAGGAGGTGTATAAATTCTAATATTGCTTTTACGGACCACAGTTGAAGCTTTAGAATGACCCTTTATCCTAACAAGGAAAGGTGGTTTCTCAACATAAGAAGTAGGACAATAGGATCATTATAAGTGATAGTCTTTTCTTCAACTTTAGTAGGCGCAACTACTTTTACTTCTATGGGAGGATGATATTTAAACCGCTTCTCCTTGGGGAGATCAACATAAGTAGCAAAAGATTCACAGAAAGAAGCTACTATATCAGAGTCAAGTCCATATTTAGTGCTAAATTTACGGAAAACATTGGTATCCATAAAAGATTTAACACAATCAAACTTAGGTGTCATACCTGACTCCTTACCTTCGTCGAGATCCCAATCTTCAGAGTTGCGTTTAATTCTATCCAATGAATCCCATTTGAATTCAATAGTCTTCATCATAAAAGAGCCAGCACAAGAAGTATCGAGCATGGTGCGATTGTTATCAGAAAGCCGAGCATAAAAACTTTGAATAATTATTTCTCGTGGGAGCTCATGATTGGGGCATGAATATAACATTGATTTAAGCCTCCCCGAAGCTTGAGCGATGCTTTCTCCTTCGCGAGGCCAAAAATTATATATAATTGCGATCACGATGAACAAGATGCATAGGATAAAATTTCTGATGAAATTCCAATTTCAATCGTTTGTAGTTCCATGATCCCGTATCATCACATAGCCTATACCATGTCGATGCATCTCCCTTCAAAGATAAAGGGAAGACATTCCTCTTGATAACATCACCGGGTATACCTGCAAGCTTAAATAATCCACAAACTTCATCCACATATATTAGGTGCTCATCAGGATGCTTTGTTCCATCTCCTGCAAAAGGATTAGCTAGCAGTTTTTCTAACATACCCGAAGGAATCTCAAAGTGGACATTTTCATTTTCATATTCATTTTCAGTAGGTTCAGTAGGTTGAGGAGCAACTCTTTGCTCTACTAGCCGGGGTGAAGATACCCTGAACAAGCCCCTCAAAGGATTACTTTCCATTGTAACAAGTGACAGTAAATTTCAGCACACTATATAAATTTTTCCTTACCAAATTCCACCTACCAAAGGCGCTTCAATCCACGGCAACGGCGCCAGAAAAGAGTCTTGATGACCCACAAGTATAGGGGATCTATCGTAGTCCTTAAGATAAGTAAGAGTGTCGAACCCAACGAGGAGCAGAAGGAAATGATAAGCGGTTTTCAGCTAGGTATTCTCTGCAAATACTCAAATAAGTGGTAATAGATAGTTTTGTGATAGGATAATTTGTAACGAGCAACAAGTAACAAAAGTAAATAAAGTGCAGCAAAATGGCCCGATCCTTTTTGTAGCAAAGGACAAGCCTGGAAAAACTCTTATATAGAGAAAAGCGCTCCCGAGGAGACATGGGAATTATCGTCAAGCTAGTTTTCATCACGTTCATATGATTCGCGTTTGGTACTTTGATAGTTTGATATGTGGGTGGACCGGTGCTTGGGTGCTGTTCTTACTTGAACAAGCATCCCACTTATGATTAACCTCTATTGCAAGCATTCACAACTACAACAAAAGTATTAAGGTAAACCTAACCATAGCATGAAATATATGGATCCAAATCAGCCCCTTACGAAGCAATGCATAAACTAGGGTTTAAGCTTCTGTCACTCTAGCAACCCATCATCTACTTATTACTTCCCAATGCCTTCCTCTAGGCCCAAATAATGGTGAAGTGCCATGTAGTCGACGTTCACATAACACCACTAGAGGATAGACAACATACATCTCATCAAAATATCGAACGAATACCAAATTCACATGACTACTAATAGCAAACCTTCTCCCATGTCCTCAGGAACAAACGTAACTACTCACAAAGCATATTCATGTTCATAATCAGAGGGGTATTAATATGCATAAAGGATCTGAACATATGATCTTCCACCAAATAAACCAACTAGCATCAACTACAAGGAGTAATCAACACTACTAGCAACCTACAGGTACCAATCCCAGACTTGGAGACAAGAATTGGATACAAGAGATGAACTAGGGTTTGAGAGGAGATATGGTGCTGGTGAAGATGTTGATGGAGATTGCCCTCTGCCGATGAGAGGAGCGTTGGTGATGACGATGGCGATGATTTCCCCCTCCCGGAGGGAAGTGTCCCGGGCAGAACGGCTCTGCCGGAGCCCTAGATTGGTTCCGCCAAGGTTCCGCCTCGTGGCGGCGGAGTCTCGTCCCGAAAGGTTGCTTATGATTTTTTCCTGGTCGAAAGACTTCATATAGCAGAAGATGGCCACCGGAGAGCCAACAGGGGGCCCACGAGGCAGGGGGCGCGCCCTGTGGGGTTGGGCGCGCCCCCACCCTCATGGACAGGTGGTGGCCCCCCTGACGTATTTCTTCCACTCAGTATTTTTTATTATTTCCAAAAATAACTTTCCTGGAGTTTCAGGACTTTTGGAGTTGTGCAGAATAGGTCTATAATATTTGCTCCTTTTCTAGCACAGAATTCCAGCTGCCGGCATTCTCCCTCCTTATGTAAACCTTGTAAAATAAGAGAGAATAGACATAAGTATTGTGACATAACGTGTAATAACAGCCCATAATGCAATAAATATCGATATAAAAGCATGATGCAAAATGGACGTATCAATGACGCGTCGGCCGGAGGATCTTGTAAAAAGATCCGCCGCCTCGCGAGCCATCCGATTGTACAAGGCGAGCCGTCCGTTTTTCTTCTCTAATTTCGTGTAACAATGCTCTTGTTGCGAAACCTATTCTTCTCTAACTTTCTGCAACAAGAGCCATGTTACAAAAATCTCTTCTCTATTTTTTTGCAACAAGACCTCTATTGCAAAATACTCTCTTCTTTAATTTACTGCATCAAGACCCATGTTGCAAAACTTTTTCTTCTCTATTTTTCTGCAACAAGACCCTTGATGCATTTTCTGTAAGAAGACTCTTGTTGTAAAACCTCCATTGCAATAAGACTCGATATCTCTAGCTTCTTCTATGTATTCTTGCAACAAGACTGCTGTTGCGAAAACTTGCAAGAACGCCGACGGCCGCAACGGAGAGTGCACCCTGTGGTCTCCGCATCACCCCAGATGTTGTGCGATGCCTTTTCGAAACAGGTGCTCAGTTGCAAGAAATGCAGTATAGAGCGCTCAGCATGGCGAGATGAGATTCAACGCATGGATAGGAGAGATAAAAATATGTGGCCATTTCATTAGAGATAGGGATGAAGGAGAGAAGCGGTGCAATGGCCCATCCTGACATGTCTCAAGCATAGAACGCGGTGGATGTGAGAAGAAAGATCGGTCGGTTGACCACTAGCTTTTTCCTATATATATATATATATGTCCTATATAAAAATATTTTTATTTTCTATCTTTATATTTTTTCTGTCTTTCTTTTATTGGGCCTCTTTTTTTTCACTAAGGCCCAGCCTCTACACGACCCAACTCGGTCATCTTCCCCCTCCATGCACGTACACTTATAGAACTTGGAAACGCCATGGCCGCTCAACCTTCTGCTTCTTACTCCATCAATTCTAGTCACCGTTTCATGTTGCAACAAACACGAAAGTTACTGCCCATCCTTCCACGAGTCCATTCAGACCATTTATCTCGGGCATAATTGCCATAATCTTCCATTAGAAACCGATGTAGTGAGTGTTAGCATGCGACGCCCCATCTCCCTCTCTCGTCCTTCCCTGACCCCTATAAAACTATCTGCGCATTCCCCTCTCAACCCTCGTCCGAAGCCCTCTCCTCTGGAGCTTTTCCCCCTCCCTAACCTCGCCAATTGCTCGCCAGAGTTCGTGGATTCCGGTGATTTCTCCACCACGCCAGGAGGCGATACCGACCCCTCGGTACTGTTCTTCGGATCCACCTCACGTTGCTCATCACCATCCCGCACGCGTCCTTTGCCGAAGCACACCGGAGCTACCTTCTTCCTCGTCGCCTGCAACAAGTCCGGTGAGCACCCAGGCTGATTTTTTCTCTTTTTCTAGTATTTTTCCAATCTCAGATTCTATACCAACTCTTCTTTATAATATATATTTTACTATATATATCCAATTTAGTTGATTCTTTCTCCTACTAGTTCATAAAAATCCCCTCATCCAGAGAACCAAACGAAAAATATTTTTGAAAGTTTTAAATTTGAATTCAATCTTCGTTAGGCCATATCTTGAATTTCGTAACTCCGTTTTAGGTGATTCTTTTTCCAAGTCAAAGCTTGTGACATATACTTTCTGTTAAATCCAAAATCATTTATTTTTGTTCCTGTAAAATTGCGTTATGTACAGAAACTTTATTTGGATGTTTTTGGAGTTTTCCGAAGTCTTTTATTTGTTTTCTTTTTGGATCTTTGCTTGTATGCTTATGTATGTTATTGCTTGCTTACGCTAGATCATTCGGAGTGCGAAGCTTGCTACTACGAATCTCTAGAGTTCAACGAACGTTAGAAAGGCAAGTTCACACTTAGATCATAATTTTCAATACCCAGTTTTTACTCTGCATTAGTTTAACCCGCAAAGATTCCATGAGTAGGATTGGGAACATGTGGCTATGCTATGTAGTTCATGTGGTAGGAACCTATGACCTTTAATCACCCCGGGAATATTCGTTATGTCATATATTGCTTAGCCATGCTCGTAGATGGGGATTGGTATGTGTGATCCGTGCAAGTTGTGAGAGTTAATAATTTTGGGATAACCTAAGGTGGCAACTTTAATACACATCTGGGTGGATTGTTTGGGACACCTTGCCCAAGGGAAATCCCGGAGTACCCGTGTGATTACCCTAGGTCCGCCACCCAGGCTCAAAGGGATCATAAGATATTTCATGCCTAGAAACTTCCGTGTGCAGCCACAAGCCATTATGGGCTCTGGCATAGTTGAGTAAGTTGTGTGACCTCTTTCTGTGGTAGACTAGCCGATATAGGGGAAAGTAGGTGTACCAGTCTACCCAGGGTTTCGAGGAAATACTTCAGAAAGGCTATGTCTCGATCTTCCGATCATGGAGGTGGTCGAGTCTTGTGGGGAAAAGTGTGCAAACCTCTGCATAGTATACAAACTAATCATGATTAGCCGTGTCCTCGGTTATGGACAACTTGAGTATCTAGAAGTGAATTATTGGTTGAGCTCATCACTCTTTTTAATGAAATTATTGGGAGGCTAATAACTTGGGAATTTTGGGATTGAGTTGGAGGTACCTTCCCAATAATGGAATTTTAATTTAGTAGGAATTAAAAAAATGTATTCCTTTGTTGTAGGGTAAAATTTACTTTATGCAAAAATTAAACTTAGAGCCTCCACCAGCTAAATTTGCATATAGAGATAGTCTTTTTCATTATTTTTCTATGGTATGAAATTGTCAGCATATTCCATGTGCTGACCTACACGGCTGCAACGTCTCATGTTGCAGACTTTTCGGACGAGGATTAAGGTGCGATAGATCGTTGTTCTGCACTTAGTTTGCCGTGGATTTGGATGGACTCATTCATCTTCGAAGCTTCCGCAGTTATTTTATTTAGTTGTCCTTCAGCCATATTTATGTAATAAATACTCTTTTGAGAACCTCGATGTAATAAAGTGTGTGATTGAACTCTGTTATAATTCCTTGAGTACTGTGTGTGTCAGCATACCGATCCAAGGATGGCACTTAAGCACAGAGACTTCGATCCATTTGGGTCGGGTCGCTACAAGATGGTATCAGAGCACACGCTGAAAGTAGGACGCGACCACTAGGAAATGGAAAGCCATAGGAAGAAAACTCTATTTTACGACTTCCTTATATATCTGTTGGTCTATACTCTTCTCTATTCATTTCTATCTCTATCCTACTTCAATAAAATAGTTGTTGAACCCCATCACCAAGTTGCTCAGCCCGATGAAACCATGACCTATGAAGACATCATTGACGAAGGAGAAGAAGCTAGAGTTGACTTTGATTTGAGGAGATTTAGTTCAGACCACCACTACGAAGTTGAGTCCAACTAATGATTTGCGGTAGTATGAAGAGATCATATATCTTGTGGATATGACCTTACCTATAGGTTTTGCTTTGTGTGGTGTGATCTTTGTGAATTGCTTGATTTGAAGATTTCTTGCTATCATAAGCATATGGGTAGTGACTTCTCCCGTTAGGCCCTTATTCTATTCTAATTTCTCATCCACTCTAAACCGAACAGATGCCTCCGAGATGTGACCCGGAATTCCCACCGGAATTTACCCAGTTGATCTAGAACCAGAATGCCCTCATGCAGATGCTCATCCAGAACCAGAACCAGAACAAAAATAACCCACCGCCACCACCCCCGGTCGACAACCTTACCCGTTTCTTGAGGTTGAACTCACCCGTGTTCTCTAGCAGCACAGAGCCAATCGTCGCAGATGGCTGGCTTCGCAAGATCGGAAGGGAGCTGACCACCGCAGGATGCACTGACACTGAGAAGGTGCGCTTTGCCGCACATCTACTGGATGGACCAGTAGCTTCATGGTGGGAGAATTACACCACCAGTTTCCCCATAGCCAATGTGACTTGGGATCAGTTCCAGCGCATGTTCTGTACCGCACATGTTTCAGCTGGAGCTATGAGTCTGAAGAAGCGTGAGTTCCACAACTTACGCTAGGGAAATTGTTCGGCTGGTGATTATGTGGTGGAATTTAGCAAGTTATCCAGGTATGCTCCCAGAGACGTGGCTGATGATGCTGCTAAGCAGGAGAAATTTCTGGAGGGACTAAACGAAGATCTGGGCCTTCAGTTGACTGTGGCTACCATTAACAACTATCAAGAGTTGGTCGACAAGGCACTTATTCTGGAAGGCAAGTAGCAGTAGGTGGAGAATCGCAAGAGGAAGTACGGACAGGGAAAGTACATGTCTGGAATTCAGCAGAAGCCCCGCTATACCCCGTACTCGGGAAATAATGGATCAGGATCCGGCAAGTATGGTGGACACACTCACCATAACCATGGAGGACATTCACATATGGACACAATCATAATGGCCATAGAAATGGCAATGGGAATGGAAGACACAGCAATCAGAATCGTTCCAGCCCCGCAACACCCACAAAGAAAGATCTGAGTCACATTACCTGTTTCAAGTGCGGGAAGACCGGACACTATGCCACCGAATGTCCTGAGGCAAAGAATGGGAATGGCAATGGAAGCTCTGGGAAGAAGCCAATCCCTTCACCAGAGGTCAGGTGAGTCATGCCAATGTGGAGGAAGTTTATGACCAGCCTGACGCCGTTGTTGGTAAGTTCTTGATTAATTCATTTACAACCCTTGTTCTTTTTGACACTGGTGCATCGCATTCATTCATATAAAGGGGATTTGTGGATAAGTTTAAGTTGCCGACCGTAGCCCTTAAGTCACCTATGTTAGTGAGTTCCCCAGGAGCAAAGTATATGGCTAGCCGGGGATGTTTTCAGCTGCCATTGACCATAGGAGACATGTGTTTCCCATAGACCTCATTATACTAGAATCACAAGGATTGGACGTGATCCTAGGTATGGATTGGCTATCCAAGTACGAGGGAAACATCGATTGTGCCAGTAAGTCGATTCTTCTCACCACCCTAGAGGGGAAACGGATCAAGTATGTGTCGAGGCATACGCCAAGGAGGACTCAAGTGAATTCTCTTTCGGGAGTTGTTCAGGAGGAAGTACCAGTTGTGAAGGATTATCACGATGTATTCCCCGAGGAATTGCCCGGCATGCCACCGGATCGGGACATAGAGTTTTTGATTGAATTGTTACCAGGCATCGGACCAGTATCCAAGAGACCGTACCAGATGCCCAAATGATTCGGAGGAAATTAAGAAGCAGATTAAGGAATTATTGGAGAAAGTTTATATTCGACCGAGTTCATCACCTTGGGGAGCCCCAGTGCTTCTAGTTGAGAAGAAGGATCGATCATTGAGAATGGTTGTAGATTATCATGCGCTGAACGAGGTAACGATCAAGAACAAGTACCCTCTGCCAATGATCAATGATTTGTTTGACTAGATACAAGGAGCAAAAGTTTTCTCCAAGATCGATCTTCGATCAGGATATCATCAGCTGAAGATTCGAGAATAGGATATACCCAAGCCAGCTTTTATCATGAGATATGGGCTTTATGAGTACACGGTCATGTCTTTTGGTTTGACTGATGCCCCTGCCTATTTTATGAGTATGATGAATAACATATTCATGGAGTTTTTGGATGAGTTTGTTGTGGTATTCATTGATGATATACTGATTTACTCAAACAATGAAGAAGAACACAAGGAACATTTGTGCTTGGTTCTCGAGAAGCTCAGAGAACATCAGTTATATGCAAAGTTCAGCAAGTGCAAATTCTGGTTGAAGGAAGTGGGATTTCTCGGACATGTTATATCAGGGGAAGGAATAGAAGTAGACCCCTCTGTCGGGGATATACCTCGCGGTGTAACCCGGCCGGAAGTATAACCCGGCCAGACTTGGCGACTCACTAAGTGACCCGCCCGAGCCTGGCGACTCATGGGTGACCCGGCGAGCGGGCCAGAGGAATGACAAGACCCGGTGGCCCAGAAGGCGGTTTAATGATGGGCCGGTTCATGTTATGGTGGGCCGGTTTCTGAGGAAAGCACAAGGAATATTCTCCTACAAAGGAAGGAAGACTAGGACTCCACTTGTAATAGAGTAATCCTAAACCAACTAGGACTAGTCAGGTAAACCACCCCTTCAACATATATAAGGAGGGGCGGGGCTCCCCAAAGGAGGAGAGAAAAAACAATCTTAAGATTAGACACAACTAGGAGAGCCGGTTTACGGCGACTCCCTCATGATTATAATGAGACCTAACCTCAAACAGCATGTATGGTTTTTACCGGATGATGTTTCCCGGAGCCCAAAGCTCTCTAAACCCTTGTCTTGTGCGTTGATCTGCCCTGTGTTTCTCGATTCCGCTCAACCCCTCTCAAGCTACCATATATATATGTTGGCCTCACGACGAAATCCTCTCACTAGGACATCTGCCGTGACAAATCTAAGACAGTTGGCGCCCACCGTGGGCCTCGCGCACAGTGATGTTGAGTTTTTGGAGAGATTTTCCTAAGGATCGAGAAGTTCGCAATCAGCTAAATAATTAACAGACGGTGCGTGAACCTCTACTCTGGATCAAGAGGATGAGAGTGCCTGTTATGCACCGCCACGACCAGATGAGTCGCAAAAGCCAGATTGATTTTCACGAAAACCGCTGGAGAGTCGCCAAGGCTGACGAGAGCGATTCATCAATCCAAAAACTAGATCGATTTTTGGAGTGTTGTGGTGCGTGGCCGAGACCGACAGGAATTCCATCAGTTGCATCAATCCATTTTGTTTCGTTCGCATACTGTATGCAGCGTTGCGCGTGCTTGACTTACAGCAGCTCCACGCGTGATTCACCTTTACTTGATGGCAGCCACGGGCCCCAAGGCAACCGCAGTTTTTTCGATCCTCTTCCAGATTTGACGGACCAGGAACATCTCACATAGAAATCAAAACTGATACTACTTGATCTACTAGTACTATACTTCTAGTACGTGGTCGATGTCATGATTGATCTCTCAACTCGTTGTCAACTAGTACTCTGTTTGTCACATGGAGGCCGAGCGGAGCTGCAAGTTCAGATTGGTTTTTTCTCTAAACACTACGTCTACCCAAGGAAGCTACCAAGAAGGACAGGCAGTCAGTACAAGCTGAAAGCACCTGGAACTCTGAAATCATGAACTGCCCACCGGGCGAACTATGCATGCATATCCTACATCAGCTGTAGGTCAAAAAGGAAAAAGAAGAGAAGAGAGCCACAACCCTGAAGTTGAGACAGACATGGATTTGGCAAAACGCGCAAACAGACTTGGCCGTAGACTCAGACCTCCGCCGCTCGCTTCACTTTTCTCCGAGTCGCCGCGCCTTTGCTGACCGGCTATAAACCGCCTCCGCCGAGCTGTCGCTACGGCCACTTCCGGGCCACCCTGACCTTGCTCCGCTTTGAGCCGACGACCGCTGTGGCCGGCCCTGATGGCCTCTCTCCGAGCCGCAATTTTTTTGCGGACGCTTACTGAGCCGCCATGGCCTCGCTTCACCTCTGCCGGCTTCACCGCAGTGTGGCCGAGCTGCCGCGCTAGCTTGCCGCCCCTGCCATAGCCCTCGCCTCCATGGTCGCTGCACCGCCGACTTGCGAGGTGGTCCTTACTGTAGAGAATGATTTGGTGCATCGATAATTGATTGATCGTGCACTAGGCACATATATATAGGTACAAGGGGTGCGACCGGTATCTTGTCTCCTAAGATACACGTACATACAGAGGGAGACAGA
>NC_057802.1:209616852-209618606 GCF_018294505.1 Triticum aestivum | reverse complement strand
AAAGACTGGACCGAAATCCCTCAAAAGTCAAGGTGGGTAGTCCCTTCGTCATCACATCGGTGAACTACTGATCGATGGGCACATGTAGAACACGAACACGACCAAGTGCGACGTGCTCCCGGAGGAAGTGGATGTCGAGCTCGATGTGCTTCGTCCGTCGGTGATGGACAGGGTTGGCAGCGAGGTACACCGCGGAGACATTATCACAGTAGACGAGCGTCGCCTTGGTGACCTCATATAGCAACTCCTGGAGGAGCTGTCGTAGCCAGGAACACTCCGCGACGGCGTTGGCCACAGCCCGATACTCGGCCTCGGCGCTCGATCGTGAGACCGTGGGTTGTCGTTTAGACGACCACGAAATCAGAGAGGGCCCGAGGTAGACGCAGTAGCCGGAAGTGGAGCGTCGAGTGTCGGGACACCCAGCCCACTCGGTGTCGGAGTAGGCGACAAGGCTGGTGCCTGGCGAGGCCGTCAGGGTGAGACCCATGGCTGTGCTGCCACGTATGTACCGAAGTATACGTTTCACGAGAGCCCAATGGGTGTCACCAGGAGCATGCATGTGAAGGCACACCTGCTGGACAGCATACTGAATGTCCGGACGCGTCAGTGTGAGGTACTCAAGCGCACCGACGATGGAGCGGTAGAAGGGAGCGTCGGACGCCGGAGAGCCCTCGACGGCGGACACCTTAGCCTTCGTATCGACAGGCGTGGAAGCAGGCTTGCAATTAAGCATGCCCGCTCGCTCCAGAAGCTCGTAGGCGTACTTCTGCTGGTGCAGAAAGAAGCCAGTAGCCCGGCACACTACCTCGATGCCGAGGAAGTAGTGGAGAGCCCCCAAGTCCTTGAGGGCGAACTCGATGCCGAGGCGAGCTGTGATCTGCTGAAGAAGCGCTGGCGAGGACGTAGTCAGGATGATGTTGTCGACGTCCAGGAGGAGGTACGCGGTGGCGTGGCCCTGGTGCTAGACAAACAGGGAGGCATCGGACCGTGTGGACCGGAACCCATGTTGCTGGAGGAAGGCCGCGATCCGCTGGTACCAGGCCCGAGGTGCCTGCTTCAACCCGTAGAGAGAACGGGAGAGCAAGCACACGTGGTCCGGATAGTCGGTGTCGACGAAACCAGTCGGCTGCTGACAGAACACCTGCTCGTCGAGATGGCCATGCAAGAAAGCATTAGACACAGCGAGTTGGTGGACAGGCCAAGCGCGAGAAACAGCAATCTGGAGAACAGCGCGAGTCGTGCCCGGTTTAACAACCGGGGTGACGGTGTCGGTGAAGTCCACGCCGGCGCGCTGGCGAAAGCAGCGCACCACCCAACGCGCCTTGTAGCGCTCGAGAGAACCGTCGGGGCGAGTCTTGTGGCGGAAGACCCACTTGCCAGTGATGACATTGGCACGGGGTGGCTGCGGGACAAGCTGCCCTGTACGGTTGCGCTGCAGGGTGTCAAACTCCTCACGCATCGCAGCTAGCTAGTTCGGATCGCGAAGGGCTGCGCGAGCGGAGGTGGGGAGCGGTGACGGCGTCGAGGTAGAAGCCGCGCATGCGTACTCGTCCGACGAGTAGCGCGTGCTGGGACGCAGGGTCACAGTCCGAGCCCGAGTGACCACACCGGTGAGGGGTGCGGCCGTGGCGACGGGAGCCGCCAAGGGAGCCGCGGCGACGGGGGCCACGACGGGGGCCGCGGCGGGACCGGCCGAGGGGGCCACGACGACGGGGGCCGCGGGGGCGGCCGAGGAGGCCGCTGCATCAGGGGCC
>NC_057802.1:209614410-209616248 GCF_018294505.1 Triticum aestivum | reverse complement strand
GGCGCGAGGAGCGCGGACAGAGCCGGACCCGGGGCGCGGCTGGGCGGTCCGCCAGAGGTGGAGGCAGGGACGAACCACGCCGCAGGAGACACCGAAGGTGACGGTACCTGCTGAAACGGGAACGGGAGCTCATCAAAGTACACATGCCGCGAAGTGAAAACGCGGTGGGAGACTGGATCATAGCACCGGTAACCTTTGGTGTTGGGAGGATAGCCAAGGAAGATGCAAGGAAGGGACCGGGGCGCGAGTTTGTGAGGAGCAGTGGACGCGGTGCTAGGATAACAGAGACACCCGAAAATGCGAAGACCATCATAAGATGGAACCGCACCAAAGAGGAGCTGGTGAGGGGTGTAGTTCCAGCGGGAACGACAAGGGCGAATGTTAATGAGGAGGTTGGCGGTCGCGAGCGCGTCCGGCCAGAACTGAGTAGGCACGTAGGAGTGGAAGAGCAACGTGCGGACACAGTCATTAAGCGTGCGAAGGACGCGCTCGGCGCGACCATTCTGCTGATATGTGTAGGGGCAGGTGAGGCGAAAGATGGTGTCGTGGGACGCAAGTAAATTGCGGACGGCGACGTTGTCAAAATCATTGCCATTGTCAGTTTGCAAGGCGAGAATAGGACGACCGAACTGTGTGGTGACATATGAATAAAAAGCAGTGAGTGTGGCAAGAGTGTCGGACTTGCGATGGAGAGGGAAGGTCCACACATAATGAGTAAAATCATCCAATATCACCAGATAGTATAAATAGCCCGTGTTGCTAGCAACCGGGGACGTCCAAACATCACTATGCAACAACTGAAACGGAAAGGTGGAAATGTTTGTAGACGCGCTAAAGGGAAGATGAACGTGCTTGCCAAGACGGCAAGCCTCGTAAGAGTGATCGTCGAGTTTATTACATGAGAAAGAAAAACTTTGAAGAATCTGACGCATAACGGTGGAGTTGGGATGACCGAGACGGGCATGGCAAAGATCGACACTGGCGGCGAAGGCGGCGGGGCGACGGGTGGTGGTGGCGCCGGAGGGGTGCACTGGATAAAGCTCGTCCGGGCTATCACATCGGTGGAGCACCATCCGTGTACGGGCGTCCTTCACAGAAAAACCGATATCGTCAAATTCAACAGTTATAGGATTCTCACGAGCAAGGCGACGAACGGAAACAAGATTAGTGACTAAGTCAGGAGACACAAGAACATTAGACATATGCACAGGAGTGGAACTAGAAGGAAAAGACATATGACCGATGTGAGTAATGGGTAGGGAGGAACCGTTACCAACGGTGATACGGGTGGGAGTATGAACGGGAGTGGCAGATGTGAGGTTACCAGGATGAGCAGTCATGTGAGCAGTGGCGCCCGAGTCCATGTACCAGTCACCACTGCCACCATAGGAGCTCGGTGACGGGGCGGAGTGTAGTGTAGCGAGCAAGGCCGGGTCCCACGGCGGCGGCGCCTGAGGAGGGTAGAACCCTCCGTAGGCCGGCCCAGGAGCAGCCCCGAAGGCCGGAGCGGCGGCGGCGTCGTAGGAGGGCGCGGTCCCATAGGCCGGCGTGGCGGCGGCGCCATAGGCCGGCGCGGACCCGTAGGCGGGCGCCGGCGGGGGCGAAGTACCATAGCCGCTGTAGGGAGCGGCGTTCTGCGCGGCGAAGAGGGCCTGGTGACCCGCCGGGCGGGGCCCAAGGATGCCCGGAGCCGGAGCCTGAGGGACTGGCATGGAGTAGGTGTGGACGACGCCGGTCCATGGGTTGGTGCCGTACGTACATGGGGGAGTCACCTGCTGCTGCTGACGGCCCCCGCCCGGCGCCTGTTGCTGCTTGCGGCCGCCCCCGCGGCAGTTGCC
>NC_057802.1:209487164-209613845 GCF_018294505.1 Triticum aestivum | reverse complement strand
CCGCGGCGCCCGCCACCCGGCTGCTGGGGGGCAGCGGGAGGGGCGCGAGGCGCGGGCGGGAGGGGGAAGTACCCCGGAGGCGCTGGTGGCGGCAGCTGCTGGCGCAGCGCGGGTGGGGCGGTCGGTGGAGGGGCGCCGCGGGAGGTGCCGGCGGCGAGGGCGTGGTGCTGCACCCGCTTGTTGACCCCCTTCATCCGGCTTTCCTCCAACCTCAAGTACGCCACAAACTTGGGGAAGGAGGGCTCCGGCATTAAGGTGAGGATAGAGGCGGCGTTGCCGAAGTCCTCGTTGAGGCCGGCGGTGAGCGTGCTGAGGAGGAGGTCGTCGTCCACCTTGGCTCCAATGTCACGGAGCTCGTCCGCCAACGTCTTCAGGCGGCGGCAGTAGTCATCAACGGACTGTTCATCCTGGTGACAGTCAAAAAATTCCTGCTGCAAAAAAACGCGGCGCTGAAGCTTGTTGTCGGTGAAGAGGCCGTTCAGCTTGACCCACATGGCGCAGGCATCATCGCCGGCACTCACGACCGTGTGGAACAAGTCCTTGGAGATGGTGGTGAAGAACCACCGGATGATCGTGGCGTCGATCGCGGTCCACTCGGCGTCGGCCACCATGGTGCGGGAGTCCATGGTGCCATCCACGTGATCCACGAGATTGTTCTCGTGGAAGAGCAGCGTGAAGTACATCTTCCACGCGAAGTACGTGGAGTTGGAGGCGTCGAGGGTCACGGGGACGCGTGCATGGACGTTGATGTCGCGGATCTCGGCAGGGTCGACGGCGAAGGGGTTGGAGTAGGTGGGGGCGTGGGAAGACATGGCGATGAGATCGTGGGGAGGGACGCGGCGGCGCGGCTAAGGAGAGGCGGCGCGGCGGCGGGAGGCAGGCAGCGCGGCGGGAAGGGGCGGCGCAGCGTGGAGGCGCGCGGTGGGGAGGTGGCGCGCGGGGAGGAGGGGTGGTGGCGGCGGCTAGTGGCGGCCGCGGCGGTGGCCCGAGGCAGCGGCTAGGGTTAGCGGAAGCTGGAAGATCGACTTGCGATAGATACCATGTAGAGAATGATTTGGTGCATCGATAATTGATTGATCGTGCACTAGGCACATATATATAGGTACAAGGGGTGCGACCGGTATCTTGTCTCCTAAGATACACGTACATATAGAGGGAGACAGATACTACACGTACTGCATACAGAACCCAGACCTACGTACATGTACACATGTTCAACACTTACCCCCGCGGCTGCTGCGCTGCCCTGCCGGGTTGCCACTATTCCCGGAAGCCAGCTCTGAACCTCTGCCGGGATGCCACTATCCTCGCCTGGCCGCCGAGTTTCCCAAGCCACCGGACATCCGAGCCACCCTGTTGAATCGCGGAACGTCGCCGTCCCTACCGGCCATCTTCAAAGCTAAACTGCTTGCCTGCCAAATCGCCCGCGTCGGTTTTCTATCTTCGCCTTCGCTCCGCCTTGAGCCGCCGCAGCTTTGCCGCAAGACGGCCCTGTTTTAAGTCCGGCCGGATTACACCTTGAGCCACTGCAGTTTTGCGGCAAGACGACCCTGTTTCAAGTCGCCGGCCAGCGGCCCCCGTCCTTCACACCCGGTCGCTACCGCCGCGGGTGTTGCCGCTGCGGTCCCCGCCTCTGCCGCGGTCTCGCGTCAACGAGCCATGGGCCTTACCATCGCCACCGCTGCACTTTTGAGCCGCCAGCCGCCGAGCCTCCCCAAACCGCCGGCCTCCGACCGCTGCAAGCCGCCCCGACCGAGTTGTCCGCAGCGAGCAAACCGCCGAGGAGCCGCCTCCTCTATGACGGGTTAACGCCAAACCGCGCCTGGCCTCGCTCCAAACCGCCGCCGGGCCTCGCTGTTGCGACCGCGACTCTGTCTTCGCTGGTGAACAGGCTTACAACTACAGAGCCGCCGCCCCTGTTGCCATGCTTTGAACCGCCCTTGCTATATCTGCGGGGGCACGTTGAGCCGGCCTACTGATTTTTTCGACGCTACAGCCATTGACGAGCCTCTACAATTGCTGGAGGTGTTTGAAGCACTATATGACATGCTGCATGCAAGGCCTTTCAGTTTTTGCAAGCAGTACGGAAATCCATTTTGTTACGTAGGTTGTGTGAGATGATCAGAAAAGGAGTGTAGCTTGTGTATGGTCAACCTTCTCAAATTCTCCTTTGACTCCAAGTATGAGAACAGAGAAGAGGTTTCAAGACTTTCAACTGCACCTTTAGAGATTCAGTTATCAAATTACAATGATCAAAATTCTCAAAGGTTATCTCCTAATGCTACTTATGGATCATCGGTCGTGCGGATAAATCAGGTGATATTCATTTAAGTATATTTTCTCGACACATTGTTTTTTATCAAAGAACAATTACTTTGGTCCGTAATGTATTTTGTGCAGGACGATGATTCACGATAAAGGTGGTGCCAGGCTATGCCTATGGAGTATGTATTAGCATCATCATGCGCTAGCATCCGCACCCACTGGTTGTTGTACGGGTGTGCGCGAGCCACTGCCCGTGCAGCTTAATCTACATCAGCTCGCTGGAATTGCGCCTGCGATTGACTCGCCCGTCCGCACCGGCTTGTAATGTCGTGGCCGACTCATCTGTCCGTGCTGCCTCTGATGCTACGATTGTCTTTACCGTCCGTCTATTGCGGCCTGGTCTACATCAAAATACCGGGCCGCACCTATCTGCATGAGCTGTTTATTGAGTATGAGCAGGTCACAGCTTGGGTAGCCCGGTTTTTCTTTCAACAAAATGGAGGCAAATTATCATATACTATCAACCGCCATCTGTACTGGGTGGCTCAATGGGCAGGCGCATAAGTCGCCGCCAATACAGTTTGGTTAACTTCAAATCGCCAGTTGGAAGGAACCATTGGCCGAGTTGCTGACACGGCTCATATGGGATCATTTATAACCTGCCGCAGTCACCTCAACTTTCTGTGGATTCACATCGCATTATCAACATCAATGATATACACCTTCTGCTATGGTCAAACACGGAGAATCTCAAGACAACTCCTCGAGTCGTCTTAAGACTCGGGGGCTACGATGACATGACTCCGAAAATATTGCCAGTTTCAGCAAATTTAAGAACCCCAGGACGGTGGAGGAAGAGATAACCCGGTCCCGGAGGCTACTACCGTATTAATGAAAATTTAAAGGCCGTCAGAAAATTTCCGGTTCAAAATGAAGAATGCCGGTTTGCAATCCGGTTCAAGGGAAATATGTTCTCCCACAAAGCTCTGAAGCTTTCAAATCCGGTTTAAGAATTTCTGGTTCAAAAAGGAATTAACTTCTCACAAGTTCGAGTTTAAAGGCCGTCAGAAAATTTCCGGCTAAAAATGAAGATTTCGGTTTAAAATCCGGTTCAAGGGAAAGATGTCTCCCACAAAGGTTTGAAGCTCTCAATATCCGGTTCAAAATCCCGGTTCAAGAAGAACTTATCTCTTTTAAAAAGGTAAAGGTTGCCGAAGAGGACTTGCTGCCATGATGCGTGGTTCAAACATGGGTATCCTGCCTTATTGGCTTATCATATTATTGATCACGTGGGGGCTTCTGTTTATAAAGCGGTGTCCTGTTTGCTCATTGATCCGGCTTATAAAGTCATATATGAAAAATCACTTGGGGGCTTGGTCGTGTCCGAACCATAGCTACACCAGAAATCTACTTACGGGCCAAAGAGAGTGTTGCAAAAGAACAACTCAAACATAGGCACCCACTAAGCACAGCTCAAAATATTGCTTGGGGATTCTTTGCTATCGCAATGAACAAAGAATCTACACTTGTAATAGGCTATCAAGCCATGGCTTGGAAGCCTGGTGTATATAACTAAAACCCTGGGTTAGCCTGCCTTTTTAAGTAAGTCACTCCGTCCAGGTAAACCTGGTATGACCCGCCGAACTTCGACAAGTCAATCTAATAGGACCCTGAACTTGTCAAAGTTAAAACGACGATTGGTTTGGGATTGAGGACCATCTTAAAAGGCTTTGTGAAATGGTTTAACCCAGTGGCCTGGCAGCCCATAAAAAGCCTCGAATTTGGGGCCTGGCAGCCCCTGAAAAGCCTTGACTACAAGTTTTTCAGATGCTTTTATTTGCCAAGTTTTTTCCTCTTTTGATGACATTTATAATGTTTTCATAAACTGACGTTTATTGACCCGGCTCGGCAGTCAACTACAAGTTGTCAGTATATGATCAGTTATAATCCGACGCTTATTAACCCGGCCTGGTTTTCGATTATAAGTCACCAGTATGATGATAAATTATCCGGTGTTTATTAAATCGGCCTGGCTTGGGACTATAAGTCGCCAGTATATATTTGGATTGCGCCATTGGAATGATGCACTCATAAATCATTGGATTATATTATTCAAATCTTCAAATAGCCAACATGGCTGGATTTTATTATGGTTATCAATAACCAGTATTATGATTAAGGTTTTCAAAGTCTCTTTAGCGCAATGGCTATTATATTATCAATGGAGATGATTTAGTCTACAATTGAAGGAATAGTCCCGAGTTGCTGCAGGCTTACGACCCGGCACTTTGGGGCTACATTATTCAAGTTGAGACTACATCAAATATGCAAGTCTCATGTCATTGCAAGCATGCACCATGACACTTGGGGGCTAATGCAAAGTCATTTTTTGCTCACCTTATTGAAGACCCAACTCATCACAGTGTAATGAGCCGGCCCTTGGGGTCTAGCAATTGCTTCTGTCAAAAAAATTAAGTTTTTTTAGCATCAGGCAATTACAAGTCTCAGGTTGCAGCAAGCATGACAACCCGACACTTGGGGGCTACATAATATGGAATATTCAGTTGTGATTAGTGACTGAGATGAACAATCTGGATTTCTTCAAGGTTGCAACATTTATATTGAAACAAGTCTTAAGCTATCACTATGTTCTCCTCTTAAGACTTGGGAGCTACATGTAATATGCATATAAAGGAGCAACATCTTCAAATTCTCAGTTTTGGGCAAATCAGGAAGATTAATTGTGTGACCCGACGTTGGCAACAATCATAACCCGGTGTCTATAAATGGTCATGACCCGGGATCATCAGTTTTTATAACCAGGCAAGTTTGGCAATGATAAACTGGCAAGTTCTATATTTTCAAACCGGCTGATATCAGTTGAATATTTGAAAACCAATATTTTTGTCAAATCAGAGCATTGAAGGCCGATTCAAATGGATTCTTTATTTACAAAATATCTTCTGCAAGCAAATTGATTATGAAGCTGGTCTATTGACTCAGATTTTTCAGAAGCAAGAAATGACAAGGACTTAAGGATGATAAAGTGCCAGTTTAAAGGAATATTTAAACCGGAGCAAAACCCGCCAAATTTGTTCTTGTGTTTATGTTGCAGATCAATTTAACATGGATAAATCCAAATTAAACTGGGGGCTAATGTCGGGGATATACCCCGTGGTGTAACCCGGACGGAAGTATAACCCGGCCGGACATGGCGACTCACTAAGTGACCCCCCCGAGCCTGGCAACTCATGGGTGACCCGGCGAGCGGGTCAGAGGAATGACAAGACCCGGTGGCCCAGAAGGCGGTTTAACGATGGGCCGGTTCATGTTATGGTGGGCCTGTTTATGAGGAAAGCACAAGGAATATTCTCCTACAAAGGAAGCAAGACTAGGACTCCACTTGTAATAGAGTAATCCTAATCCAACTAGGACTAGTCAGGCAAACCGCCCCTTCAACATATATAAGGAGGGGCGGGGCTCCCCAAAGGATGAGAGAAAAAACAATCTTAAGATTAGACAGAACTAGGAGAGCTGGTTTACGACGACTCCCTCATGATTATAATGAGACCTAGCCTCAAACAGCATGTAGGGTTTTTACCGGATGATGTTTCCCAGGGCCCGAAGCTGTCTAAACCCTTGTCTTGTGCGTTGATCCGCCGTGCGTTTCTCGATTCCGCTCAACCCCTCTCAAGCTACCACATAGATGCGTTGGCCTCACGACTAAGTCCTCTCACTAGGACATCTGCCGTGACAAATCTACGACACCCTCCAAGGTTGAAGCCGTCACCGAATGGAAGGCACCCACCACAGTTGGAGAGATACGTAGTTTCCTTGGACTTGCAGGATATTACCGGAGATTTATTGAGAATTTCTCCAAGATTGCGAAGCCCATGACAGAGTTATTGAAGAAAGACACCAAGTTTAATTGTACCGAAGAATGTGAGGCCAGTTTTCAGGAGTTGAAGGAACGTTTGGTCACAGCCCCAGTGCTAATCCTTCCGAATATACGCAAGAATTTTCAGGTGTATTGCGACGCTTCTCGTCAGGGACTTGGAGTTTTTCTTATGCAAGAAGGAAAAGTAGTATCCTATACCTCATGTCAGCTTCGACCTCATGAGTTGAATTATGCCACACATGATTTGGAGTTAGCAGCCATAGTGCACGCACTCATGACCTGGAGACATTTTCTTATCAGAAATAGTTGCAATGTTTACACGGATCATAAGAGTTTGAAATACATCTTCATGCAGAAGGAGTTGAACCTCAGGCAGAGGAGATGGTTGGAGCTCATAAAGGATTATGACATGAGATTGCATTATCATCCAGGAAAGGCCAATGTTGTGGCAGATGCATTGAGCCGCAAGAGCTATGTTAATACCCTCATAGCAGGAAGTTTACCCCAAGAGTTAGCCGATGATCTTAGAGACCTTCAATTGGAGATAGTTCCGAGAGGATGTGTTGCAACACTGGAAATTTAGTCTACTTTGTTGGGAAGGATCCAAGAAGCCCAGAAGTTGGACAAAGGAATTGTAGAGATAAATAACAGGATGAACCAAGGAAAGGCAGAAGGGTTTCGTGAGGATGAACAGGGAACCTTATGGTTTGAGCAGCGTATTTACTTGCCAAATGACCCAGAGATCAGGAAGTTGATTCTTCAGGAGGCTCATGATTCGCCTTATTCGATACACCCAGGCAACACAAAGATGTATTTGGAGTTGAAGGAAATTTTTTGGTGGACAGGTATGAAGAAGGATATTGCTGAGTATGTAGCAGTATGTGACGTATGTTAGAGAGTTATGGCAGAGCATCAGAAACCAGCAGGATTACTTCAGCCCTTGTCGATACACAATTGGAAATGGGATAAGCTTGGCATGGACTTTATCACCGGATTACCCAGGACTCATTCAGGATATGATTCCATCTGGGTTATAGCGGATGGCTTGACCAAGGTAGCGCACTTCATCCCCGTGAAAACCACATATACAAGTGCTAAGTTGGCCAAGATATACATGACCAGGATCGTATGCCTGCATGGAGTTCCGAGGACCATCGTATCAGATAGAGGACACAATTTACCTCGAAGTTTTGGAATCAATTACATGAAACTTTGGGTACCAGGCTAGAGTTCAGTACAGCCTTTCATCCGCAGACAGATGGGCAGACCGAGAGAGTCAATCAGATTCTGGAGGACATGATGAGATCTTGTGTCGGTGGAAACGACACCTACGGGATCACTGGGATCCCTTCTATGGTTGGCGGGCGCGGGGTTGTGCAAAGAGCGGGTCTAGGAGCCAGCACGAGGATCGTTTACCCAGGTTCGGGCCGCGAGGATGTGTAATACCCTAGTCCAGCTTTGGTGTATATTTGAGTGTTCTTGAGCTCTTCAACTAGCTACGGTGTGTGCGTCGTCCAAAGATCCGAATCCTCAGTCAGTATGCCTCGGGCCTCCTTTTATAGTCGAAGGGGTCGCCACAGTGGCACACAGGAGGTGGAAAGGTATGTACAGTGTACAAGCTTATCGCCTGTCATTATGGGACAAAACGCATTAAATGTTCTCCTGAGGTGTCCCCTTGCTTTATCGGGGACGGTAACGAGGCCCGTCCCGTCCGTCGCCGCTCCATCTTGCTTCAACACGCGTCTAGGCCAAGGAGGCGCGCAATGCCATGTAGGCTAGCAGGCTGCTGAGTTGGCATGGTGGTAGGGTCTTCACGAAGATCGGCATGCCACCACGCAGGTGCTTGACTAGTTGGATTAGTATCCACGTACTGCCACGTGGGTACTTGGTTTAGTTGGTGGGTTGGCCGCCGAGCTGGGGCGGCGATGGGGTGGCAAGGCCTTGCCGCGGTCTAGCGTCTATTCCTGGCAAGGGTCTTGCCAGGGTCTTGTGAGCGCCCTCGGCAAGAGTCTTGCCGGGGCCTTGCGGGTGTCTTCGGAAAGGTGCCTTGCCGGGGCCTGTGGCACCCAAGTTTTTATTTGGATTTTTTTGAAAAGATTTTATTTGACTTGAGGGGAGTGATTTAAATTTTTTTTCTTCCAGAGAACTCTCCCTCTCATATATTTTCTTGATGGCAAAAATTTTATTTGGATTCACCCAAGATCTGCCTTTGACCTTGGGAGTTCATGCTCTTCATTTGGACTCAAGACAAAATGTTTTTTTTTCATTTGGGAAAAGATCTTTTGAAAACCTTTTTCTGAATTTGCACTATGGCTTTTGGAAGGTACTTTCAACTATTCCTTCTTGCCATGGCATAAGTGCAAATCCTCTCTCCTAAACACTCCCTCACCTCTGGATCATGATTTACATCAAATCCAGCAAGTTGAACCTCCCCATGTATTTATTTTCCATTCAAATTCTATTCAAATATTTTCTGCCTTCTATTCTACCTCTTGGAGATTTACAAAGGAACTCCATTTTCTGTTTGGACTTTTACCACCAAACTTCTTTCCCCTCCTAGTCCTTTGAACCCTCAACCTAGAACCATGAAGATCCACTGGTCTCCAGTTCAAAATTTTCAAACTACATCAGCTGCAAGTTTGGACCAGATTTGGCAAATTTGGTGAAATTCATTCAAAACCTTCTCCAAAAATTCCAAATAAATTCATGCAGCCCCTGGGTGCTTTGAGTGGTCATCTCACAAAGTTACAGCTCCAGCAAAATTTACCTCTTTACCAAAACCTACTGTCGAACACCTACAATGCATGGTCACTGTCAAGTTTCAGTAACTTCAGAGTTTCAGTTCAGTGCTTGCTGTCGTTTTCTTCAGAAACGGGCATCGATCTCGCCAGTACCACCGCGTCGCCTTGCTCCTCGTCCTCGCCCACTTGTTCCTGCACCGCACGAGCGCCTGGCACCTTGCGGGCGTCGGTGACGGGCAGCAGGAGGTGCGCCGCCCCGTGACCGACGCCGACGGCGGCTTTGCGGACGCCAGCGGGAGACACGGCGCCGACGACTCCACCCAGCGCCGCCCAAACCACCGGAGCCCGCCGCGTGGCCGTCCACTCCCCCGAATGCGCTGCCGCTCTCGTCGTGAACCGCAGGGCGCGGAGCGCGCTCTCTGCCGCCGTTGAGCCCGTGCGGTCACCTCACCGTGGGCAGACGCCATTACGCCAGGGCCAGCTCCGTTTAGCTGCAAAACGAGTCCCGTAACATCCACCGATGCTGCCCGACCGCTCAAACCCTCTGCCAACCCACTGCTCCGCCGTAATCGCTCGCCGGAGATTCTCCGTTCACGGCCACCCCGTCGATCTGCCTATAAATAGAGGTCCCGAGCTTCAACTCGAGCACCCACCAGCCCTGCACTTCCTCTAGAGCACGCCTAGCCACTGGAAGAGCCCCGAGGAGGTCTCCTTCCTCGACTCCGGCCGCCGCGACCCGCCACGGGATCCAGCCCAATTCGCCCCCGTGTGTGCTCCGCAGCCTCCATTCTCTTGCCAGTAACTTCACCATGCATCTCTCGTTCTGACCCGCACTTCAATTTGAAGCTTGCAGCCCTCCACCGGAGTTCCCCATCCTCACCCGAGCCGCCGTCCGCCGGAGATAGTGTCGCCGTCGATGTGGTGCTCCCCGTTGGACGAGTCCACCACCCACCGACGCGGAAGAAGACACCGAAGCTCTTAGTACCCTCCGTTTCTCCTAACTCGCCGTGGTTCGACGCCGGCGTCCACCGCCGTCTTCGGGCGCCGGCGAGCCTTTTCAAACCTGACATGCGGGCCCCGCGTGTCAGCCTCTGTTCTATTTCCCCGAACCGTTTTCTGTTGACGCCTTCGGGCAAAATACGTCTTCTCTCTTGCGCTTGCGCATTTCCAAACGAACCGTTTTCTGTTTTCTCAGTTAAAACCCTGGAACTTTTCTGTTTCATTACAGAAAGGTCCCTAGACAGAAACCTTTATAACTTTTTAATAAAAAGGTCTTTTTGAGTGATTCCTTTTCTGACATTCTTAAAATTTTGTCTAGTTTTTTATGGGATTTATTTGGGAAATATTTGGCAAAGTTTCTGTGCATGTGTTGGTTTTCACGTTAGTACCCGTTTCGTGATTGCCGTAGGTTCCGGGAGAGGTGACGGAGCCGCGAACTTCGCCGAGCTAGATTCCGACTTCTCCGAACCAGGCAAGCATGTTTGGACATTTGATATGGCAGAAGTTTTGCATGTTCATGTGAAAGTTTGTGTGTGGCATATGAGTGTCGGTAAATATCTCGTTGCTCGTAAGGCAACGACCCGGTTGTTCCGAAGTTGCGATGACCTCTGATGAGAGGTGGCCTAATCATGTAGTGACATGAAGGGCAGCAAGGTGGTACTGTTGTAGCATGGCAGCCTTGCGTCATCCGACTTTCTTCGACGTTAACATGGTTGGAGCCACGTTATCGATCCTTTCCCGCATGTTCCAAAGTTGCGATGACCTCTGATGAGAGGTGGCCTAATCATGTGGTGACATGAAGGGCAGCAAGGTGGTACTGTTGTAGCATGCCAGCCTTGTGTCATCCGACTTTTCCGACGTTAACATGGTTGGGGCCGTGTTATCGTCCCTTCCCCTTTCCGTGCTACCACATGTCTCATTGCCAGGATACGGTTTAGTAAGTTGGTAACCTCTTTCTGTGTACACACCAAACAGAGAGGCCGGGATGATGGTACCTTGGCCCAGGATTAAAGCCAGTCATTCGGTCAGGGGGCATGGGTGTTTCCGGTTGGGACCGAGAGGGGGGGGCACCCCCTTATAGCGCGCGTATAGAAATTTGATCCCATGCTACGCGAGGTTGTAGCCTCCCCGACTCAAGGTTTTTCTTGAATGTTGCCGAGGGTGATCCCTGGCTTCGGATGGTTGAATTGGGTGTGTACTGGTTAGACGTGTTCCTTCCAGAACACCGTAGACGGAACTAGTCCCCGTGACTACTGAAATTCGTTGGCTGTGGTTAAGTACAAACTCTGCAGAGTCAATTCCTTCCAAATCATTGTATCCATGATCAGTAGTGTATACATTATATCCATATCTATCCATGTGAGAAACTTGTCCCCGGTGAACAAGCTCAAGTGGTAAAATCTCATCTTTTATTGTTATTCCAGTGGATGGACAAGCTTTATTTTGTGTCTCATGCTTGTGATAATTTATGTCTCCGAGCTGTTGTAATAATGAAATGTGATATAAGCCCTTTATGTGATGTCGCGCAGACGTCCGACTGTGGCGTGTACTCGTTTCTCACTTTCGATATAAGCCCTTTATGTGATGTCGCTCAGACGTCCGACCGCGGCATGCACTGCCTTTACTTTCTGTTATAAGCCCTTTATGTGGTGTCGCCCCGACGCCCGACTGTGGCATTATCATTCCGCATTTTCTGCTCGAGGAGTCTTTCAGACACTCGTTTGGCACCTGTATTATTATTCCGCATTTTCCGCTCGAGGAGTCTTTCAGACACTCGTTTGGCACCTGCATTATTATTCCGCATTTTCCGCTCGAGGAGTCTTTCAGACACTCGTTTGGCACCTGTATTATTATTCCGCATTTTCCTCTCGAGGAGTCTTTCAGACACTCATTTGGCACCCGTATTACTATTCGGCAGTTTCCGCTCGAGGCGTCATTCAGACCCTCGCTTGGCACCCAGTATTTATTATCTCTATGTCTGATCGCACTGGTTAACTTATTCATGTGTTTCATGTTTGCATTTGTTATACCTTATGTCCGAACTGTCTTGCGAGTACTTTCATAGTACTCACCTGGCTTGTTGATTTGGCCAGATGTTGACGAAGGCGATCTCTTGGATGAAGAGTTTGATAGCGCGTCCGATGCCTAGAGGAGTCCCAGTCAGTCCTGCGCGATCCCGGTTTTTGGTCACTTGTATTGTATACGCTTCCGCCACCCGCAATAAGTCTTCTCGAGTCTCACTCCGACGCTCGAAGAGCTGTAGTCTTCTGGAGACATATCACTCGCCTCGCGGTGATATCTCCACCATCGTCATTATCGTGAGTTAGTAGTCTGCCACCCTATCCGCCGTATTGTTTTATCGGCGTGCATGTAATAAATTGTTGGGCAGTCTCTGCTCAACTTTGTATTGTATTTAGTACTGCTGGTATTTTTTTCTTCTGTGACCAATGTATTGTCTATCAGTGAGAAGGAATTCTTCCTCGCTGGTCCGTAACAGGGATTGGTTTCTCAATAATTATTTTATTGAAAAACCGGTCGTGACAAGCTTGGTATCAGAGCCAGGCTGACTGTAGGAAGCCACTAGGTGCGACCGCTAATCAGTGATTAGCGTCTTTTGTGCTTCTTCAGCATTTTGCAATTGTAGCTATTTTCTGTTGGTCATCATAAAATTTATGACATGACTACTCAGAATTTTTGCCTACTTTTGTAGATGGCTGGCAACAGCTGTGAGAATCGAGTGTTCACCAACGTGCCCGAGGGGTTTGTCAAGCTCCTCGTCTCCATCACCAAGCTCGCGATCGGGCCAGCAGCTCGCCCGGAGTTCACCCTCTATCAGCACAAGCTCAGTGACGACGTGTCTATGCACCAGGCTGTGGTGCAGTTCAAGGGAGGACGTTCAGCTGCACGCCACTTCCATTTTGTGGGAAGGGCCATGCCTACGGAGAGGCATGCCATGCAGATGGCTGCCCGGGAGGCGATAGCTCGCCTTCGGGACATCCTTCCTACGATGAAGACTCGTCGCTACCGCTACCTCCCATGCCATGTGCCTTACACCAGCCACTATGCGTTCGCCTGCCATCGGGGAGAGCGAGATGAAGCCATCGAGATGGTTGTGGAGTATCTCAAGGCTCTGGAGGAGTCTTTCGACAACCTCGTAGATGATCTTGTGGCTGCCCGCATGGACTTAATCCGGGGCGGTCCTGCCAGCAGGAAGGAGCTTCTCCACACGGTGCCGCCTCTGACATTCGTCTCGTCTTTAGCCTCGTATGCACCGGCCGTTTTGGCCACTGCTCGCCGTCTGCCTACCACTGAGGAGTTCGACCGAGTCATCGCTCCTACTCCAGTCAGAGCCGCACCGCCTGCCGCACGCGCTCTACCGCCAGTCGCCCCCGCACCATCACCGCAGCGTAGCATCGCACGCCAGGAGCCAGCTAGAGAGGAGGAGGTTGATTCTCCTGGACCACTGAGCCTTGCCCTCGGCAAGGGGAAGGAGATCTTCACCATCTCCGACTGAGAGCACCGAGTAGCCGCGTGTTATGCCTGCTTGTTTGATGTGTTGTTTTTATCTGTATGCTAGTTTGTGTTGGTGTGTTTGCTGCCTTCCGGAGTAGTACGCTAGTTTTTAATAACATGTCAGGATTATGTACGCACAACCTGAGTGCTGTATCTTGTGTTTGCTTTCGCATGTAAGATTTGTGTTAAGCACTTCTTCTCCGCGAAAATCATTTGTGTTTCTTGAAAACCTTGAAGCCTTTTTGATTATTGCCTTTGCAAAGGTTTTCCTGCGCTACACGGTTTTTCTCATGGGTTTTGCAAATGATACCCCAGACTGGAAAAATGTCTCGCCCTTGGACTCGCTCTATGCCCAATCAGCCAGAAGAGGTTTACGGAACACAGACCAGCAACAATTTCACTCAGGGTCAGTCCAGCCAACAGGACAGCGAAGCGGCACTATCTCAAGTATGCCGTCTCTTCGAGCAAAGCCAGCAACAGCACCAGGAGATGATGAACCATGTCATCAATATGGGAAACCACCGTGAACCCTATCAACCACATTCCAAGTTATCTGAGTTACAGAAGACTCGCCCCTCAACTTTTGCTCACACCGACAGGCCACTGGAAGCCGATGATTGGCTTCGCGAGATTGAAAGGAAACTGATTATCGCTCAATGCTCAGATCATGAGAAGGTGCTTTATGCACCACACTACCTTACTGGAGCAGTCGCAGCATGGTGGGAAAACTTCCTACACATGCACCCCAGGGAACACAACATCACCTGGGAAGAATTCAAGGAAGGCTTCCGTGGGGCACACATTCCCAGGAGCATCCTAAAGATCAAGAAGAGAGAGTTTGATGACCTGAAGCAAAGAGGCATGACCGTCACAGAATACAACAGCCAGTTTACCCAACTGTCTCGTTATGCCTACGACGAGCACATGACAGAAAACAAGAAGATGGAAAAATTCCTGGACGGCCTGGCACCAGCATTAAGATGCCAACTGATTGTACACACCTTTCCGGATTTTAAGACGCTGGTGGACAAGGCCATCACCCTGGAGAATGAGCGCCGTAGTCTGGAAGATATCCGCAAGCGGAAGAGGGACAAGACGACTCTTGCCCACAGCAACCGAGGCAAGACTGAGATCCCAAGGACAAACACGAGGAGATCCACGACTACTGAGCCAAGACCCGTCGGACAATTTCATGCCAGAGACAAGGAGTTCACATACCGTCCAGGGGTCACCTGCTATGCTTGTGGTCAACAAGGGCATTATGCTAAACAGTGCCCGAAGCCAAGAAACTCGGCACCCAAGCCGAACAATGGTGGAAACAATCCAGCCCCCAAGCGCAACAACTTCAATCCCAGCAACAACCACAGGAAGGGTCACTTGAACCATGTGACCAGGGAAGAAGCGCAGAATGCCCCAGACATCGTGCTCGGTACGTTCCCTGTCAACACAGTACCTGCCACGGTTTTGTTTGATTCTGGAGCTTCCCATTCGTTCGTTTCGAAGAGTTTTGTTTCGCAACATGGTTTTTCGATACTCCCCTTGGAAAAATCTATGATCATCAAGTCCCCCGGAAATAAGCAAATTGCTCAGGGTTACTGCCAAGGAGTGGTCATTGAGTTCGAAGGACTACCATTCCACGCGAATCTCATCGTGTTGGAAAGTAAAGGACTGGATGTCATTTTAGGAATGGACTGGTTGACCACCAACAAAGGATTCATCGACTGTTTCAATCGGACAGTGATTCTCACTCACCATCACGGCAAGACTATAAGAGTTTCCGCTCAAGAAAGGCCACGATCACAGAAACCAAAACTGAACAAGATGGACATCGCAGAATTAAGAAAAGTGCCAGTGGTATGCGAGTTCCCTGATGTGTTCCCGGAAGAACTACCAGGCATGCCACCAGACCGAGAGATCGAATTCAGCATCGAACTAGCACCTGGCACCGCTCCCATTTATAAGAAGCCATATAGAATGGCACCCTCAGAATTGGTGGAGTTAAAGAAGCAGATAAAAGAATTATTGGACAAAGGATTTATTCGAGCCAGCTCCTCACCTTGGGGTTCGCCTGTGTTGTTCGCCAAAAAAAAGGATGGGACTTTAAGGCTGTGCATAGACTATCGAGCCCTAAATATGGTCACCATCAAAAACAAATATCCGATGCCACGAATAAATGATTTGTTTGACCAGCTCGCACAGGCCAAGGTATTCTCGAAAATTGATTTGCGATCGGGATATCACCAATTGAAGGTACGGACGGAAGATATTCCCAAGACAGCTTTCACTTCCAGATATGGGTTATACGAGTTTACGGTGATGCCGTTTGGACTAACAAACGCCCCCGCATATTTCGTCCACCTCATGAACAAAGTATTCATGAAATTCATGGACAAATTTGTGGTGGTATTCATTGACGACATTCTGGTTTACTCAAGGACACCAGAAGAACATGCTGAGCACCTCAGAATTGTTTTGGGAGAATTGAGGAAACATCAGTTGTACGCCAAATTTAGCAAATGCGAATTTTGGCTAAGAAAAGTTGGTTTCTTGGGCCATATATTGAACCAAGAAGGCGTGGCCGTAGACCCAGAAAAGGTCAAGGCCATACTGGACTGGAAGCCACCCGCGAATGTTACAGATGTACGGAGTTTCCTAGGAATGGCCGGATATTACAGGAGATTTATTGAAGGATTCTCCACTGTGGCAAAACCTATAACACAGTTACTCAAGAACGACAAGAAATTCGTATGGACGGAAGCATGTGAGCAGAGCTTCCAAGAACTCAAGAAGAAGCTAACAACCGCACCAGTCTTAACCGTACCAGACATACACAAGAGCTTTGAGGTGTATTGTGACGCGTCCCGAAAAGGTCTCGGATGTGTGCTAATGCAGGATGGCAAAGTTGTCGCATATGCCTCCAGACAGCTGCGAAAACATGAGGAAAATTACCCAACACATGACTTGGAACTAGCAGCAGTTATACATGCACTCAAGGAGTGGAGGCACTTTCTGTTGGGAAATCGCTGTGAAATATATACAGACCATAAGAGCCTCAAATATATTTTCACACAGCCAGAGCTGAATTTACGCCAACGACGCTGGTTGGAACTGGTCAAGGACTATGACGTCGGTATTCACTACCACCCAGGGAAGGCAAATGTAGTGGCCGATGCCCTTAGTCGAAACCCCAGCCCGGACAGTGACGGTCAGCAAAGTTTGAGGCCTGAGTTTCAGCGAGAGTTCACTCGGCTCAACATGATGTTAGTCTCTGAGGGCACCATATCAAACCTGGAGATACAACCCACCCTAGTGGAACAAATCAAGAAGGCCCAACAGGGACACCCCAGTATCGAAGGCATAAAGAAGAAAATGAACCGTAGTAAGACTTCATAATTCGTCACGGACAGTGAAGGAACATTATGGTACCGGGACAGGCTTTGCGTACCTAACATTGAGGAACTCAAGCAACAGATCTTGACGGAAAGCCACACCGCCCCATACTCGATCCATCCTGGAGGAACCAAAATGTACAAGGACATCCAGGAAAGATTTTGGTGGCACGGTATGAAAAGAGATATAGCCACATTCATTGCTTGTTGCGATTCATGTCAGCGCATCAAGGCCGAGCACCAAAAGCCAGCAGGGCTACTCCAGCCTAACAGGATACCGGAGTGGAAATGGGATGAAATCGGAATGGACTTCATTGTCGGATTACCCCGATCGCAACGCGGAAATGACGCCATATGGGTCATCACAGACCGACTAACCAAGGTTGCACACTTCATTCCCGTGAAGACTACCTACTCCACACAAAGACTGGCAAAACTCTATCTCTCCCGTATAGTTTGCTTGCACGGAGTCCCAAAGACTATAATATCTGACCGAGGCACCCAATTCGTCTCCAAATTTTGGGAACACCTACAACAAGCTCTGGGCACACAACTGGCTTTCAGTACAGCATACCACCCTCAGACAGATGGACAAACAGAGCGTGTAAACCAAATCCTAGAGGATATGCTAAGAGCCTGTGTACTCACCTATGGGTCCAGTTGGGAAGAGAGTTTGCCCTATGCCGAATTTGCGTACAACAACAGTTACCAAGCCAGCTTGCAAATGGCACCCTTTGAAGCATTGTACGGACGGAGGTGTCGTACCCCATTGAATTGGTCAGAAACAGGTGACAGCCGTATCTTCGGCCCAGATATGCTTAAGGAGGCCGAGGAAAAAGTTAAACAAATCAGGGACAGACTCAAGACAGCACAGAGCCGACAAAAGAGCTACTATGATCAGAAGCATCGTGATGTCAGCTTTGAACCTGGTGATTCCGTATACCTCCGAGTATCTCCTATGAGGGGTCTGCAACGGTTCAAAATAAAGGGGAAACTAGCCCCAAGATTTATTGGACCATTTTGTGTGAAGGCACGAAGAGGCAGGGTAGCCTACCAGCTAGACCTACCCAAGGAGCTGTCAGACGTCCATGACGTATTCCACGTCTCGCAGTTGAGGAAATGTGTAAGCAACCCAGAAATACATGTACCTCATGAGGACACTGATATACAACCAGATCTCACCTACAGAGAAAGGCCAGTAAAGATTTCAGAAGAGTCTGAACGGAGGACCCGTCAGAAAATGACAAAGTTTTTCAGGGTTCAGTGGAGCAACCACACTGAGGATGAAGCTACATGGGAAAGGGAGGATTTCCTTCGAGTAGAGTATCCATATCTATTTGAGGATCAGCAGAAATCTCGAGGATGAGATTTTTTCTAAGGGGGTAGGTGTTGTGGCACCCAAGTTTTTATTTGGATTTTTTTGAAAAGATTTTATTTGACTTGAGGGGAGTGATTTAAAAATTTTTCTTCAAGAGAACTCTCCCTCTCATATATTTTCTTTATGGGAAAATTTTTATTTGGATTCACCCAAGATCTGCCTTTGACCTTGGGAGTTCTTGCTCTTCATTTGGACTCAAGACAAAATGTTTTTTTTTCATTTGGGAAAAGAACTTTTGAAAACCTTTTTCTAAATTTGCACTATGGCTTTTGGAAGGTACTTTCAACTATTCCTTCTTGCCATGGCATAAGTGCAAATCCTCTCTCCTAAACACTCCCTCACCTCTGGATCATGATTTACATCAAATCCAGCAAGTTGAACCTCCCCATGTATTTATTTTCCATTCAAATTCTATTCAAATATTTTCTGCCTTCTATTCTACCTCTTGGAGATTTACAAAGGAACTCCATTTTCTGTTTGGACTTTTACCACCAAACTTCTTTCCCCTCCTAGTCCTTTGAACCCTCAACCTAGAACCATGAAGATCCACTGGTCTCCAGTTCAAAATTTTCAAACTACATCAGCTGCAAGTTTGGACCAGATTTGGCAAATTTGGTGAAATTCATTCAAAACCTTCTCCAAAAATTCCAAATAAATTCATGCAGCCCCTGGGTGCTTTGAGTGGTAATCTCACCAAGTTACAGCTCCAGCAAATTTACCTCTTTACCAAAACCTACTGTCGAACACTTGCAATGCATGGTCACTGTCAAGTTTCAGTAACTTCAGAGTTTCAGTTTAGTGCTTGCTGTCGTTTTCTTCAGAAACGGGCATCAATCTCGCCAGTACCGCCGCGTCGCCTTGCTCCTCGTCCTCGCCCACTTGTTCCTGCATCGCACGAGCGCCTGGCACCTTGCGGGCGTCGGCGACGGGCAGCAGGAGGTGCGCCGCCCCGTGACCGACGCCGGCGGCGGCTTTGCGGACGCCAGCGGGAGACACGGCGCCGACGACTCCACCCAGCGCCGCCCAAACCACCGGAGCCCGCCGCGTGGCCGTCCACTCCCCCGAATGCGCTACCACTCTCGTCGTGAACCGCAGGGCGCGGAGCACGCTCTCTGCCGCCGTTGAGCCCGTGCGGTCACCTCACCGTGGGCAGACGCCATTACGCCAGGGCCAGCTCCGTTTAGCTGCAAAACGAGTCCCGTAACATCCACCGATGCTGCCCGACCGCTCAAACCCTCTGCCAACCCACTGCTCCGCCGTAATCGCTCGCCGGAGATTCTCCGTTCACGGCCACCCCGTCGATCTGCCTATAAATAGAGGTCCCGAGCTTCAACTCGAGCACCCACCAGCCCTGCACTTCCTCTAGAGCACGCCTAGCCACTGGAAGAGCCCCGAGGAGGTCTCCTTCCTCGACTCCGGCCGCCGCGACCCGCCACGGGATCCAGCCCGATTCGCCCCCGTGTGTGCTCCGCAGCCTCCATTCTCTTGCCAGTAACTTCACCATGCATCTCTCGTTCTGACCCGCACTTCAATTTGAAGCTTGCAGCCCTCCACCGGAGTTCCCCATCCTCACCCGAGCCGCCGTCCGCCGGAGATAGTGTCGCCGTCGACGTGGTGCTCCCCGTTGGACGAGTCCACCACCCACCGACGCGGAAGAAGACACCGAAGCTCTTGGTACCCTCCGTTTCTCCTAACTCGCCGTGGTTCGACGCCGGCGTCCAGCGCCGTCTTCAGGCGCCGGCGAGCCTTTTCAAACATGACATGCGGGCCCCGCGTGTCAGCCTCTGTTCTATTTCCCCGAACCGTTTTCTGTTGACGCCTTCGGGCAAAATACGTCTTCTCTCTTGCGCTTGCGCATTTCCAAACGAACCGTTTTCTGTTTTCTCAGTTAAAACCCTGGAACTTTTCTGTTTCATTACAGAAAGGTCCCTGGACAGAAACCTTTATAACTTTTTAATAAAAAGGTATTTTTGAGTGATTCTTTTTCTGACATTCTTAAAATTTTGTCTAGTTTTTTATGGGATTTATTTGGGAAATATTTGGCAAAGTTTCTGTGCATGTGTTGGTTTTCACGTTAGTACCCGTTTCGTGATTGCCGTAGGTTCCGGGAGAGGTGACGGAGCCGCGAACTTCCCCGAGCTAGATTCCGACTTCTCCGAACCAGGCAAGCATATTTGGACATTTGATATGGCAGAAGTTTTGCATGTTCATGTGAAAGTTTGTGTGTGGCATATGAGTGTCGGTAAATATCTCGTTGCTCGTAAGGCAACGACCCGGTTGTTCCGAAGTTGCGATGACCTCTGATGAGAAGTGGCCTAATCATGTAGTGACATGAAGGGCAGCAAGGTGGTACTGTTGTAGCATGCCAGCCTTGCGTCATCCGACTTTCTTCGACGCTAACATGGTTGGAGCCACGTTATCGATCCTTTCCCGCATGTTCCAAAGTTGCGATGACCTCTGATGAGAGGTGGCCTAATCATGTGGTGACATGAAGGGCAGCAAGGTGGTACTGTTGTAGCATGCCAGCCTTGTGTCATCCGACTTTTCCGACGTTAACATGGTTGGGGCCGTGTTATCGTCCCTTCCCCTTTCCGTGCTACCACATGTCTCATTGCCAAGATACGGTTTAGTAAGTTGGTAACCTCTTTCCGTGTACACACCAAACAGAGAGGCCGGGATGATGGTACCTTGGCCCAGGATTCGGTCAGGGGGCATGGGTGTTTCCGGTTGGGACCGAGAGGGGGGCACCCCCTTATAGCGCGCGTATAGAAATTTGATCCCATGCTACGCGAGGTTGTAGCCTCCCCGACTCAAGGTTTTTCTTGAATGTTGCCGAGGGTGATCCCTGGCTTCGGATGGTTGAATTGGGTGTGTACTGGTTAGACGTGTTCCTTCCAGAACACCGTAGACGGAACTAGTCCCCGTGACTACTGAAATCCGTTGGCTGTGGTTAAGTACAAACTCTGCAGAATCAATTCTTTCCAAATCATCGTATCCATGATCAGTAGTGTATACATTATATCCATATCTATCCATGTGAGAAACTTGTCCCCGGTGAACAAGCTCAAGTGGTAAAATCTCAGGTTTTATTGTTATTCCAGTGGATGGACAAGCTTTAATTTGTGTCTCATGCTTGTGATAATTTATGTCTCCGAGCTGTTGTAATAATGAAATGTGATATAAGCCCCTTATGTGATGTCGCGCAAACGTCCGACTGTGGCGTGTACTCGTTTCTCACTTTCGATATAAGCCCTTTATGTGATGTCGCTCAGACGTCCGACTGCGGCATGCACTGCCTTTACTTTCTGTTATAAGCCCTTTATGTGGTGTCGCCCCGACGCCCGACTGTGGCATTATCATTCCGCATTTTCCGCTCGAGGAGTCTTTCAGACACTCGTTTGGCACCTGTATTATTATTCTGCATTTTCCGCTCGAGGAGTCTTTCAGACACTCGTTTGGCACCTGCATTATTATTCCGCATTTTCCGCTCGAGTAGTCTTTCAGACACTCGTTTGGCACCTGTATTATCATTCCGCATTTTCCGCTCGAGGAGTCTTTCAGACACTCGTTTGGCACCTGCATTATTATTCCGCATTTTCCGCTCGAGGAGTCTTTCAGACACTCGTTTGGCACCTGTATTATTATTCCGCATTTTCCTCTCGAGGAGTCTTTCAGACAGTCGTTTGGCACCCGTATTACTATTCGGCAGTTTCCGCTCGAGGCGTCATTCAGACCCTCGCTTGGCACCCAGTATTTATTATCTCTATGTCTGATCGCACTGGTTAACTTATTCATGTGTTTCATGTTTGCATTTGTTATACCTTATGTCCGAACTGTCTTGCGAGTACTTTCATAGTACTCACCTGGCTTGTTGATTTGGCCAGATGTTGACGAAGGCGATCTCTTGGATGAAGAGTTTGATAGCGCGTCCGATGCCTAGAGGAGTCCAAGTCAGTCCTGCGCGATCCCGGTTTTTGGTCACTTGTATTGTATACGCTTCCGCCACCCGCAATAAGTCTTCTCGAGTCTCACTCCGACGCTCGAAGAGCTGTAGTCTTCTAGAGACATATCACTCGCCTCGCGGTGATATCTCCACCATCGTCATTATCGTGAGTTAGTAGTCTGCCACCCTATCCGCCGTATTGTTTTATCGGCGTGCATGTAATAAATTGTTGGGCAGTCTTTGCTCAACTTTGTATTATATTTAGTACTCCTGGTATTTTTTTCTTCTGTGACCAATGTATTGTCTATCAGTGAGAAGGAATTCTTCCTCGCTGGTCCGTAACAGGGATTGGTTTCTCAATAATTATTTTATTGAAAAACCGGTCGTGACAGGGCCTCGTGCGCATTCTCGGCAAGGAGCCTTGCGGTTGTCTTGTCTTCTGGTCCTCATCTAGGATTTGTAGGCTCTCTGTCTTCACAAAGATGTGCATTCCACCATGCAGGCACTTCTCGAGCCTTTGTTCCAACGTTTTCTATGGTGTCGGAACTCTCAGGCTCAAGGGTGGTTGCAATGCTGGTGTGGGGCGAGCTGCCCCGGCAAGGCTCTTGTCGGGGCTGTGTAGGCCGCCCCAGCAAGGGTCTTGCCGGGGGAAAGCCCATCCAGTTGCTCTGTCTTCTACGCCCTTGGTTGGAGCGCTACTCTGGTAGCCTTGCACTTCTGCTTCCCTCCTCTGCCCCGCTAAGTGTGGTCGCAGGCGTGGCTCTGACTGCCCATGCACAATTAAAGGGGTACAAAGGAGAGCCCCGACTTTCGTACACCGACAGGAGCCCCCGGGCCTAGGCCACATATAAGCGCAACGCGTTGTTGGGCTAGGCCCAGAATGGTGCGCGGGCACGCGGGGCTGAGTTTTTACCGCAGTAACTTCTTCGCCTGTTGCGCTTCCCCATGACCTGCGTTGAATGTGCGACATGGGGGTCGTGTGTGACGTGGGGGTCATGCGTGGGGCGGTTGCTGCCCTCATGCGTCACATCATGGTAAATGGTAAAGAGGCGGCCCGCGCCTTCCCCATAAAAAAGGGGAAACTGGAGGCCCGCTGCTAATTTACACTCTGCGTCTCTTCAATCTCGGAACCTCCGTTCCTCTCTTCTTCCTCAAAGCGAAACTCTCGCCTCTGCTCGCTGCCGCCGTGCTCCCATTGCCTTTAATCCCCCACCTTTTCTCGGTTGCCATGGCGCCCAAGTCAAGCAAGGGCAAGGGAGTGGCCAAGGATGTTGAGGAAAAGTAGGTGCCGGAGAGCGTGTTGGCGGCGCTCCGGATGCAGCACGCCTACTTCCCCTCCACGGTCGATGCTGTCCATCTCAGGGACTACTTCAAGCCCCTGTGGGGGTGCAAGACGACGGGGCACCCCGCCACGCGCATCGTCCCCGCCGATTTCTCCAAGGCCGGCCCAAATTGGTATCCCTTCTTTCTTGACTACTTCTCTTGCGGGCTCTACCCCCCTTTCTCTGATTTTTTCAACGATGTCATGCACACCTACGGCTTCCACCTTCTGGATTTCACGCCGAATGCTATGGCGTGCATGGCCATCTTCGCCCATCTCTGCGAGGGCTTCACCGGCGTGCTCCCCAGCACGGCGCTCTTCCGCCACTACTTCTATCCTCGCATCCAGCCAGGAGGCGCCATCTCCGGCTGCATCGCCTGGATCCCAAGGAGCCACGAGAAGGGCGCATATCTGGAGGGCGCTCAGAAGAAGAGGTGGGAAGTGTGGCGGGGCCGGTGGTGCTGGATTGAAGAAGAAGATCCGCAGGAGTTCTGCCGGGTCCGTTTGGCGCCGCCGGTCCATAGGATGGACTGGGGCGACGTCGACGCCCATGACGAGAAGCTCACGATTGCTACCACCAGGATCCTTCGCCTTACCAAGGCCGGGCTCACCCTCGAGATGATTGGGGCCGACATCATCCACCGCCAAATCGCTCCTCTGCATAATAAGGGGAGGCCGGACTGGGATTTCAGGAACGTGGCTGACATCATGAGGCTCCGCCCGGGCTTGAACCATAACATCACGGTGATGGGGCATGCTCATTTTTGCCAGAGGCTCTTCCAGCTCAATGTGGACGACGGCGGCAAGGCTGAGAGAACCGGCAAGGCTGCAAAGGCGGACAAGGCCGTCAAGGGGCCCTTGTTTGAGATGCCGGCGGGAGTGGTCCCGCTGAGTAACAATTCTAGCCAAACCGACATCATTGCCATGATGCCGGACATCAAGGCGCACGACCTTGACCCAAGCTGGCCCGAGCCGGAGGTGGAGCGGGTGCAGGAGTTCTTTGACAGCTTGTCGGAGAAGTATGTCCGTGATGAGCCACTGCTCATCCAGGACACCACCAAGGAGGAGCTGGCTGAGGGAGTCCTGGATTAGGGGGTCCTCGGACAGCCGGACTATATCCTTTGGCCGGACTGTTGGACTATGAAGATACAAGATTGAAGACTTCATCCCGTGTCTGGATGGGACTCTCCTTGGCGTGGAAGGCAAGCTTGGCAATTTGGATATGTAGATCTCCTCCCTTGTAACCGACTCTGTGTAACCCTAGCCCCCTCCGGTGTCTATATAAACCGGAGGGTTTAGTACGTAGGACAACAACAATCATAATCATAGGCTAGCTTCTAGGGTTTAGCCTCTACGATCTCGTGGTAGATCAACTCTTCTAATACTCATATCATCAAGATCAATCAAGCAGGAAGTAGGGTATTACCTCCATCGAGAGGGCCCGAACCTGGGTAAACATTGTGTCCCCCGCCTCCTGTTACCATCTGCCTTAGGCGCACAGTTCGGAACCCCCTACCCGAGATCCGCCGGTTTTGATACCGACATTGGTGCTTTCATTGAGAGTTCCACTGTGTCGTCACCATAAGGCTTGATGGCTCCTTCGATCATCGACAACGATGCGATCCAGGGTGAGGTTTTTCTCCCCGGGCAGATCTTTGTATTCGGTGGCTTCGTACTGCGGGCCAACTCGCTTGGCCATCTAGAGTAGATCGAAAGCTACGCCCCTGGCCGTCAGGTCAGGTTTGGAAGCTTAAACTATACTACCGACATCCGTGGAGACTTGATCTTTGACAGATTCGAGCCCATGTCAGATGCGCCGCACATTCACGACGAGCATGACTTAGCTCTGCCGTCGGACGGTGTTCGGGAGATCACACCTGTGGCTACTCCGGCCCTTGATCCAGAGCCGATTGCGCCGTCCGAGGACGGGTGGATGGACCCTGCCTCGGAGGCCGCACACTCAGTGGCGATAGAGCCAGATACTGACTTCACCTCCTATGAGACCTGTGTCGCCGGATCCTTGGATTCGTCCCCGGCCACAGGCTCCAAACCGCCTGCGTCCACGCCTATCGAATCTGATTGGGCGCCGATCATGGAGTTTACCTCCGCGGATATCTTTCAACACTCGCCCTTGGGCGACGTGCTAAATTCATTAAGGTCTCTCTCCTTGTCAGGAGGCCCTTGGCCGAACTATGACTGGCTCGAGCGGGAAGCGGACGACGAAGAAATTCGTTCCCCACCCACCACCCACTTAATAGCCACTGTCGAGGACTTAACCGACATGCTCGATTTCGACTCCGAAGATATCGACGGTATGGACGACGAAGCAGGAGAGGAACAGGAAACACCGCCCACAGGGCGCTGTACAGCCACTTCATCACACGATATATATATGGTGGATACACCCAAAGAAAACAATGACGAGGAACGGAAGGACGCAACGAAGGATAGTTCCCTCGAGAAGCAACCAAAGCGACGGCGTAGGCGCCGCTCCAAATCCCGCCTCGGCAAAAATAGCGATAACAGCGCAAGAAAAAATAATACCCCGGTCGACTCCAGAGGAAAGAACGATCACATGGACCTCGCAACAGAGCAGGACGAGCCAGCGGATGGCGAACATAGTACGGAGCTGCTGTCCGATCACGGCGGCGCCGAGGATAAAGCTAATCAACCTGTCTCTGGAGGGGAGAACAGTCCGGACGACGATGCACACATCATCTCGGAAAGGCACTTGGAGCAAGAGAACCTCCATAGAAGGCTTCTTGCCACTGTGAGAAGTCTAAAGAAGCAGAAGCAAAGGCTCAAGGCCGCGCAAAATACACTCAACAGTAGATGGAACAAAGTGCTCGACACTGTAGAAAAGTACGGTGGCAGTCGCCACACAAAGAGCTATCCAAAGAGCAAGCTGCTGCCTGAATTCGACGACGAGGCTTTAGAGCCTATACAGCCGAAAAATAAAATGGCCGATCAGCCGGATCAACCACCCCGTGGCCGCGATAGGGCGGCTAACGATGTCGGTATGACCAGGTCCATCTACGGATCTAGGAAGCGCGCTCCGGCACAGAATCAAAACCGAACACTACAACCGTTAGAACGTCATGACACATCCAAGTACACGGGTGCTGCCCACCCCCTATGCTTCACCGATGAGGTGCTGGATCACGAATTTCCAGAGGGATTCAAACCCGTGAACATAGAGGCGTACGACGGAACGACAGACCCTGGGGTCTGGATCTAGGACTTTATCCTTCATATCCATATGGCTCGTGGAGATGATCTCCACGCCATCAAATACTTGCCCCTCAAGTTGAAAGGACCAGCCAGGCACTGGCTGAAGAGCCTCCCCAAAAACTCAAGGGACCTATGTCCGACCTCCGGATGCAGACAATTTAAGTCATATAGTTCAATAGCCCGGAGAGTCAGCCCGAAAGCTTTGGAACAGATTCCTCACTAAGAAGAATCAGATCATCGACTGCCCAGACGCCGAAGCCTTAGCGGCTTTCAAACATAGTGTCCGGGACGAATGGCTCGCCAGACACCTCGGCCAGGAAAAACCGAGGACAATTTCGTCCCTAACAAGCATTATGACCCGCTTTTGCCCGGGCGAAGATAGTTGGCTGGCCCTTAGCGGCACCAGCGACTGAGGCACATCCGAAGTCAGGGATGGTAATGGAAAACCACGACGCAATAAAAGTAAGCATCGAAACAATGAAGACAGCCCAGATAACACGGCGGTGAACGCCGGATTCAGGGGCTCACGATCCGGTCAATGGAAAAAGCCATTTAAAGGCACCAGAGATGGACCGTCCAGCCTAAACAAGATTCTAGACAGATTATGTCAGATTCATGGCACCTCCGACAACCTGCGAATCACACCAACAGAGAATGCTGGGTTTTCAAGCAGGCCGGTAAGCTAAATGCCAAACACAAGGGGAGGGAGACACCAAGTGAAGACAAGGATGAGCCTTGCCAGCAAAACACTGGGGGACAGAAAAAATTCCCACCAGAGGTAAAAACAGTGAACATGATTCACGTGACGAAGAGGAGGAGCAAACACGCACTCCGAGACGTATGCGCCGTAGAGCCCGTCACTCCCAAGTTCAACCCTTGGTCGGCCTGCCCGATCATTTTTTATGGCAGGGATAACCCGACCGGTGTCCGGCACGGAGGATCGGCTGCCTTGGTGCTAGACCCAATAATCAACGGATACCATCTCACCCGAGTCCTTATGGACGGCGGCAGTAGTCTTAATCTGATATATCAGGACACAGTCCGCAAAATGGGGATAGACCCAACGAGAATTAGCCAAAGCAATACTACCTTTAAAGGAGTAATACCAGGCCCAGAGGCCCGCTGCACGGGCTCTCTCGTACTAGAGGTTGTATTCGGTTCTCCCGACATCTTCCGAAGTGAAAAGTTAACCTTCGACATCACTCCATTCCGAAGCGGCTGTCAAGCACTACTCGGAAGAACGGCCTTCGCTCGTTTTAATACAGTACGACATTATGCTTATCTTAAGCTTAAGATGCCCAGTCCACGTGGCATCATCATAGTTAGCGGAAACACTGAGCGTTCCTTACGCGCGGAAGAATGTGCGCGGCTTTAGCAGCCGAACACTAAACGGCCTCTCCAACTAGCATAAACGATCGGTAGTCAAGACCGCGGACACGGCTAGACGAGTCCGGCGCACCACTAGCTGTAACAGCTTAGATAAACCTGAGATTGGGTTGATGAATATACCCCCATAGATGGTGCTAGGGGCTTCCCGCACGTAAAAAAGGCTACAGTTCGGCTTGACCTTATTTATATTGAATTTTAATGGTTTATTAAGAATAACCAATTTTTCGCACGACAACTTTCACCTAAGTTCTTCTCTTTTATAGATGATAATCGTGCTACATCCTTCCAGGATACGGCACAACGGAGACACAGGCGCAGACGTGTAGCAGGGCCCCGCTCAAAGGTTTCTCTTTAGATTAAGACCCTGTGTAAACCTTTCTTACTGTCTCTTGTTGCTTCAAACCCTCCGGATACTCAACACCACCGAGAGGGATGCTGGCGTTATTGGCATTTCGCCACATCAGACTAATACACGTACCTGGAAATTCAGGGTTCATTATCAAGGTCGTTACTCAGCCCGGTATATGTTGTAAAGACCGAATACCTCAGGGAGTGTTCGGCGTTGCGAGTTTGGCCTTATATGCATCAGCTCCGAATCATGTCTTTGGTCAATAGTTGGGTTTGCCCGGCTCCCGTGTTTTGCTACCTTACGTTCCTCTCTATCGGCTAAGGTGGCACCAGGAGAACTACTGCGATTGTGCCCTGGTTCATCTGGACGAGCACCTCAGTAGAGAAAGCCGAAAACTGACTGTCATGATAAAGCGCAAGAATGGTCAACCACTCGATGACTCATCAGAATCTTCGCGATTCCTCCGCATTAACGAAGGACCAGTTTCCCGGTCATGTATATACGCGCACCGTATTCGGATAGACACGGAAGTACCAGGGGCTATATAGTAGCCCCACCGTCAAACTCCTATGGCTAAGTGAAAGTGTTAAAGCAATATAATCCGATTGCCTTGTTCGCCATGCTATCACCTCCTTAATGGACCAAGACATTGGATCAAGTGTGAACACGCGCTTTTTCGAACACCCCCACATTATATGCGTGGGGGCTGAAGCCGACGACTGCAAACTTTTAGGTTATATACATACACAAACGGCCGCATAGGAGGCATCATAATACTTTCAGGAAAAAGTATAAACATAGCCTTTATAATCCAAATAACATTGTTTTTACAATCGGGATACATGTCACACGAACATGATACTCTTCGAGCACTGAGCCTCTGTTAAACGAGCACCTTCTAGGACTTCTTCAAAATAGTGCTCGGCCGAAACTTGGCCTACAGTCGGATAATGGGTTGCAATAGCGGTGGCCTTCATCTCTGCCCAGTATGTCTTGACACAGGCAAGAGCCATCCGCGCACCATCTATGCACGCCGACCTCTTTACAGCGTCGATATGCGGCACTACACCAAGAAATCGTTGCACTAAACCAAAATAACTATTCGGCCTTGGTCCTTCCGGCCAAAGATGATCCACAACAGACCTCATGGCAAGCCCGGACAACCGATGGAGCTCAGCCCACTCGGCCATTTGCTCATTTAACAGCAGTGGACACGTTGAAGCACTGAACTGCGACCAGAACAACTTTTCCACTTCGTGATCTTTTTTATCTTTGAAAAACTCGGTCGCATTAGCAGCACTCGCTGCCAAATCCAAGTACGCGTCTTCAGAACTCCATAATTGATCCAGAAGGGCATACTTAGGATCTCCGAACTTCGTCCGCAACAAAAAGGGCTTCCCAGCCGTGATATCTCCGGCTTGACGTAGCTCCTCCTTCGCCGCTCTGATTTTAGAGCGGGTTTCCTAGGCTGCTACAATGGCTTTCTCCAGGTCCGCCGTCCTCGTTTGGCCTTCCCATTCAAGAAGCTCATAACGGTCGGCGGCATCTTTCAACTCAACAGCCATCTTGGCTATTTTATCTTTGCTCTGGCGATGCGCAGCCTGTTCGGCTCTTAACACTTCGACCGCCTTTAGGGCGGCCGCATCACTCCTCCTGGCTTGTTCCTTCGCTCGGGCAAGTTCCGCCCGAAGGGTCTCCACGGCGGCAACTCCATCTGCAGTCACAGCATATTATAGATACTAGCATCATGCTCCTCTTAATATATGTTGACCACCGGAGAATACATATCATGTGCCTCGTCAAGCCGCTTGTTTACAAGAACAATGTCGGCATCTGCCGCATCAAGTTGCCACTTCAGTTCGGCAAACTCACTAGTCCGGCTAGCCACCGGACCCTCAGCCGCCTGCACATGAAAGCGGCATGATCATTACACTAATAGAATCAGCTAATTTGCCATCTGCCAGCTCTTTGCCGTCTGCTAGCTGACGGCAAAGAAGCTCTTTGCCTTCAGCTACCCAAAAGCAGACGACAAAGAAAGGGCAGACGGCAAAGAAGCTCTTTGCCGTCTGCCAGCTCTTTGCCGTCTGCCAGCGGACGGCAAAGAATCTTTGCCGTCCGCTGGCGGACGGCAAAGAGTGAGGTGGCCCCCACCCCCCGCCCGTTTTTGAAAAACTTAACGGGCCACCTCTTTGCCGTCCGCTAGCAGACGGCAAAGAGGCAAAAAAGCGGACGGCAAAGGGGGGCGGACGGCAAAGAGCCTACTACCTAACGGCCCGTACCCCCCGCCCGTTACTCACTTCTTCCCTCTCCCTCGCCGTTTCTCTCCTCCCACGCCGCCGCCCGCCGCGCGCCGCCGCCGCCCCGTCGCCCCCGCCGCCCCGGCTCGCCGCCGCCCCGGGGCCCCGTCGCCCTCACCGCCCCGGCCCCCCGCCGCCCCGGCCCCCGCCGCCCCGCGCCCCACCGCCCGGGCCCGGCCCCCCGCCGCCCCAGGCCCGGTCCCCCGCCGCCCCAGGCCGCCTCCTCCACCGCCCCGCCCCCTCCTCCACCGGCCTCCTCCACCCCCCAGGTGAGCCCCCCATTTTTCAGTTTTTTTTTCAGTTTTTTTCTTTTTTTCCTTTTTAGTTTTAGTTTTAGTTTAGATTTAGTTTTAGTTGTAGTTTTAGGTTTAGTTTTAGGTTTAGGTTTAGTTGTAGGCTTAGTTTAGTTTGAGGAAAGAAGAAGAAGAAGAGAAAAAGAGGAGAGGAGGAGAAGAAGAAGAGGAAAAAGGAAAGGAAGAAGAAGAAGAGGAGGAGGAGAAGAAAAATGAAGAAGAGGAAGAAGAAGAAGAGGAGGAGGAGAAGAAAAAGAAGAAGAGGAAGAAGAAGAAGAGAAAAAGAGGAGAGGAGGAGAAGAAGAAGAGGAAAAAGGAAAGGAAGAAGAAGAAGAGGAGGAGGAGAAGAAAAAAGAAGAAGAGGAAGAAGAAGAAGAAGAAGAAAAAAAAAGAGGAGAGGAGGAGAAGAAGAAGAGGAAAAAGGAAAGGAAGAAGAAGAAGAGGAGGAGGAGAAGAAAAAGAAGAAGAGGAAGAAGAAGAAGAAAAAAGAGGAGAGGAGGAGAAGAAGAAGAGGAAAAAGGAAAGGAAGAAGAAGAAGAGGAGGAGGAGAAGAAAAAAGAAGAAGAGGAAGAAAAGGAAGAATAGGAAGAAGAAGAAAAGGAAAAAACCCCGACCCGACACGGCACCCCGACCCCGACCCGGCACCCCGACACGACACCCCGACCCCTAGACCCCGACCTCGACACCCCGACCCCGAGCCTGACCCGACACCCCGACCACGACACCGACACGGCACCCCGACCCCGACCCCGACCCCGACACCCCGACCCCGACCCCGACACCCCGACCCCGAGCCTGACCCGACACCCCGACCCTGACACCGACACGGCACCCCGACCCCGACCCGGCACCCCGACCCGACACCCCGACCCCGAGACCCCGACCCCGACACCGACACGACACCCCGACACCGACACCCTGACACCACACCCACCCTTACCCCGACACCGACACGGCACCCCGACCCCGACCCGAGACGGCACCCCAACCCGACACCCCGACCCGACACCCCGACCCGGCACCCCGACCCGACACCCCTACCCCGAGACCCCGACCCCGAGCCTGACCCGACACCCCGACCCCGACACCGACACGGCACCCCGACCCCGACCCGGCACCCCGACAAGACACCCCGACCCGAGCCTGACCAGACACCCCGACCCCGACACCGACACGGCACCCCGACCCCGACCCGGCACCCCGACCCCGAGACCCCGACCACGATACCCCGACCCGGACCCCGACCCCGACACCCCGACCCCGAGCCTGACCCGACACCCCGACCCCGACACCGACACGGCACACCGACCCCGACCCGGCACCCCGACCCGACACCCCGACCCGACACCCCGACCCCGAGACCCCGACCCCGACCCCGACACGGCACCCCGAGACCGACACGACACCCCGACCCCCGACACCTCCCGAAAAGGTGTTCTTTGGCCTTCCAGAAGCCGACGGGGTCATATATTTGTGAATTATTAGTTAGGTCATATATCTTTCGATTTTGTTATGAAAAACATCATATATAATTGTGTTGATCGGGTAGTTTTAAATGTGCAGTTGTTTCATCGCTGCGAGGTTTGGTGTTCGACGACCTCGCCGTGCGTTTGACGAGCTCTGCCCCTTCGTTCGTGGGTGAGCACAAATGACATGTCCTCCTCCCCCATTAATTATTTGATCTATTCCGATGAAACTTGATAGCTAGATATATATGTGTCTTGAATCATCAGTATGCGTAACCAATATGTGTCTCCCGTTCGAAAGCGTCATAGTTATAAATATGCATGCATTTGCATATTTATAACCTTGATTCTTTCGAATTGTCCAACGCTATCCATGGACAGCCCGAGTATGTTTAGATTGGGTTCGTTTTCCCATATGCTTTGCTCCGGATCCGACGCATAAATTTCGTCAGTGCCTCCCCTGTTGTTCTCCGGGTACACATCCTCCCTGTTTATTGCAGAGACGTGTATCAGGAGAACAGCGGGGAGGTGCTGCCGAAATTTTGCGTAGGATCCGGGGCATAGCATGGGAAAATGAACCCAATCTAAACATACTCGGGTGGGATTAGGACCTATCATTACCTATTAGAGTGTAGGTTGCATGGACGTAATAAAATTGACAAAGTAGATCAACTGATGAATACATACATGCTGAATTATATATATATATATATATTTGTTGTGTGTCTAGTAGCTCTGAAAGTCAAGATGAGTGATCGTGCGTGGATGTACACCGGTCACACTGGTCAGAACAAATGGAGCACTGAATGGTTCACAAAAACCAAGGGGTTTGTGCGAGCCGCATTTGCAAATGGCCAGAGGAAAACCTGGTGCCCCTGTTTACGGTGCGGCAATTGGGAAAAGAGGACAGAGGCTGAAATGGGCAAACACCTGCAGAAGAGTGGTTTTACGCCCGATTATACGGTGTGGACATTTCATGGTGAGTCTGCCCAACGTGACCGAGCTGAGGTGGATCGTCGTCGCACCGACGAGCATGGTACCGGGATGGAAAACATGGTGCAAGACTTTGATGATGCTCGGGATTCGGACGAGGAGATGGAGGAATCTGCAAAGGCCTTCAATGAAATGTTGGAGTCTTCAAAACGTCCGCTCCATGAGCACACTGAGCTTTGTCAGTTGGATGCCATCTCACAAGTAATGGCTCTGAAGGCTCAGTTCAACTTGGGCAGAGAATGCTACGATGCAATGATGACAGTATTTGGACGCTTTCTACCCAAAGGCCATGTAATGCCTGCAAACCTATACCAGTCGGACAAAATCCTCCGTGCACTGAAGATGCCCTATGATAAGATACATGCCTGTGAGAAAGGATGTGTCTTGTTTAGGCTTGACTATGCGGACTTGAACTATTGTCCCATTTGCAAGTCTTCCAGGTATGTTGTGGTAGACAACGGTATGGGTGAGAAGACACAGACCAAAATCCCCGTTAGTGTTCTTCGGTATATGCCAATCGTACCAAGACTTCAACGTCTTTTCATGGTCGAAGAGACGGCCAGACAGATGACATGGCACAAAACGGGCAAAAGAACCGAACTAGATGCAGATGGGAATCTGATGATTGTACACACATCGGATGGTGTTGCGTGGAAAAAGTTTGATGAATTACATGGTGACAAAGCGGCAGATCCGAGGCATCCTCGAGTCGGCATCAGCACGGATGGGTTCAGTGTGTTTGGTATGACGGCAGCCCAATACAGTTGTTGGCCCGTATTTGTCTTTCCACTCAATCTCCCCCCGGACAGATTATGCAAAGAAAGAACATTTTCCTGACGTTGATAATTCCAGGGCCCAACTATCCGGGGAAAAATATGAATGTGTACATGCAACCGCTTAAGGACGAATTGCAAGAAGCCTGGGATAATGGGTTCAAGACATACGATGCCTATAGCAAACGGAACTTCATAATGCGTGTCTGGTACATGTACTCGACGCATGACTTGCCGGCGTATGCGCTATTCGTTGGCTGGTGTGTGCATGGAAGGTTCCCGTGCCCCACATGCAAGGGAGCTCTTGAGTTTCGTTGGCTTCAGGCCGGTCGCAAGTTTTCTTGCTTCGACATGCATAGAGAGTTCCTGAATCCTCGCCATAAGTTCAGGAAAGACAAGAAGAACTTCATCAGAGGTAGAGTTGTCAAAAACTCTGCACCACATGCATTGACAGGCCAACAGACCCTGGATCAGTTAAACGCTCTCGAGCCAGATCCCGAGCGTCCAGGGTACTTCAAGGGGTATAATTCTAAGCACGCCTGGACTCACAAAACATGCTTATGGGATCTGCCTTACTTCAAAGACCTCCTTTGCCCACACAACATCGACGTGATGCACACTGAGAAGAATATCGCCGAGGCACTTTTTGGTACATTGTTCGGCATAGATGGGAAGTCAAAGGATAATACTAAGGCTAGAGTCGATCTGGAGGCGCTATGTGATAGGCCGTTACAAAACATGAAAGAACCGAAAGGAAAGCAGAACTGGACGAAGCCAAAGGCATGGTTCAATCTTGGAAGGCCGGCTATGAGGGAAATTATCTTGTGGGTGAAAATGCAGTTGATGTTCCCCGATGGGTATGCAGCGAATCTACAGAGGGGAGCCAGTCTTGATAAATTGAAGATATTTGGTCTCAAGAGTCATGATTGGCACATATGGATTGAGCGGGTAATGCCGGTGATGTTGCGTGGCTTCATCCCTGAGGATGAATGGCTAGTACTGGCAGAACTCAGCTATTTCTTCCGTGTTCTTTGTGCGAAAGAACTATCGCCTGGCGTGCTAGAAGAAATGGAAGAGTTGGCGCCGGAGTTGATCTGCAAGTTAGAGAAGATCTTTCCACCGGGCTTCTTTAATCCAATGCAACATTTGATTTTGCATCTCCCGACCGAGGCAAGATTGGGGGGGCCCGTGCAAAATCGTTGGTGCTACCCAACTGAGAGGATGCAGAAGACGCTTCGACAAAAATGTAAAAATAAACGTAGAATTGAAGCATCGATGGCTGAGGCATTCATCACTGAGGAGGCGGCAAACTTCGTGACAGCACACTACGAAGCCAAAAATCGTCATTTGCATAATCCGAAGCCTCGGTACAATGCTGACGACCCTAAAAAGGGTGGATCCAACCTCAGCCTATTCAAAGGGAATCTCGCACCAGCCAGTGTTTCAAATCCAGTATCTTTGGATAACGAACAATGGCGGACCATTTCGTTGTATATCTTCAACAACCTGATAGAAGTGCGGCCGTACATCGAGTAAGTTCTCGGTACATAGTTTCGCAACTTCTATTTCCTTTGAACTGCTCTTATTCCTGGATATTTCATACAGTCGATACGTCGCCTTATTCTCGTATGGAGCGGTGATCCAAAAGGATTCTGTCGAAGAGTATGAGCTTCTCGCAAAGCAAGGAGGCGGCTATCCCGGTTTCATCTCTTGGTTCAAACAAACGGTAATTTCTATTAGACTTGTAGGCTAATTTGTAGGCGGCTATCCCGGTTTCATTCGCTAATTTGTGCGTAATGCAACAATCCTTTCATATTAAACTTGTAGGCTAATTCAGAGTCTATGGACGCCGAATTGAGACAAGTCGCTAATGGTTTTGACTATAAGGTCCGTTCATTTGACAAATACGACATCAACGGGTATCGCTTTCGTACCTATGGCAAAGAGCTATCTATGGCCGACCGAAAGTCTACAAATTGTTGTGTATCTGCTATCGGCGAAGGAGGTACCGAGTATTATGGGAGAGTTGAAGCAATTTATGAACTTCTATTCTATGGTGAAAACCCACCGAATGTCGTAGTCTTCAAATGTTATTGGTTTCAGCCGAAGGAGACTAGAAGGACTCATGAACATATAGGGCTAGTTGAAATCAACCAAAGCACCCATTTAGATGTTCCTGATGTCTATATTACGGCTCAACAGGCGACCCAAGTATTCTATCTACCGTGGGCCTGCCAAACTAATCCAAATCTGAAAGGTTGGGATGTCGTTTATGAAGTGCCGCCACGTGCTAGACTATCTCCCCCAAAGGAAGAGGATTATGAACCTCACATTAACCCAGACACATATGAAGGAGAATTCTTCCAAGAGACACGTCTTTCCAAAAAGCGTTTCAAGAACCGCTATACTTCACCCCAAAACATTGAAGTAGACAGCGACAGTGAATCCGACATCACCCCAGAGGAGGAACAAGAAGAGCCGGAACAAGAAGAGCCGGAACAAGAAGAGGTTACTGCTGCGGATGACCTGTCATTGCTTCACCGATTACGTCAAGGTGGCCTTGCACATGTTGATGCCACTGAACCCTATGAGCCCGTCATTGATTATAGTGATGATGATGATTATGCATTTATTGATGATACTGATCGAGATTATTAGTAGTGTCAGGTATTAAAATTTTTAATGTTGTACTTGATGATGATACACTTAAGTGATACACATATTATTATTCATGTCGGTCTTTTTTTTATGTTGTACTAATTTCGTTTACTGTTTGTCATGGCAGGTGTTGAAAGATGGTGGGCGCTGGTCGGGAGCGCGCCAAGGCCCCTTCTTCGTCGGCGCGTGGTCTGAGGTCTTCGATTCCAGACGTACCTCTCCGCCGAGCGTTGCTGGACAGTATGTCCACACCGCCGGGCCCTTCTTCGTCGACCGCGGTGCCCAGCAGGGGACGAGGTAGGAAGAGAGGAGGTGGGGCACGTGGTCGCGGGAGAGGAGGTAGGGTGACTGCTAGGGCACCTTCCTCGCCGCCACCCCCAGCTGTTTCACCCGAGCACGTGACTGCTAGGGTGGACTCGTCCGAGGAGGAGGCTACACGGACTCCGGTCCACGAGCCTCCGGTCCACGGGTCTTGGGCCCACGAGCCTCGGGTCGACTGGCCTTCGGCCCACGAGAGTTCGGCCCACGAGACCCCGGAGGAGCACACGTCCGGATGGGGTACCTGGCCGGATCAGCCCGAGGAGCCGAGTGGCCATGCTGGTGATGGCGGGGAGCCGACTGATCTTGAGGAGGAGGGTGGCACCGTGTACCAGCGTGGTGCTACACGGCTCCCGTCCGTGCCGGCGACCCGCGAGCAGAGGTGGTTGATCTTCCCTGATGGGGAGAGGTACGTAAGTGCATTTAATATTTTTGTACCTTCTGCATTCACGTTTCTTCAAATAACTAATGCGTTGGCCTTGTCATGCTGCAGGGGTTGGGACCACCATCATAGTGTCCGCCGGCCCAACTCCGTCCTTGGAGTTCTTTGCCGGCAAAACTTCCCGGGGTTTGTCACGTTGCCTGGTGAGGGTCGGCTTCCAGAGCTTGGGTTGAGCTGGGAGCACTACGTGGCTGCCCCGGCCCCGCCGGATGTCATTATCGACGGTGTCGTGTGCGACACGAGGGCAGACATGGTGATCAGGACGTTCTGGGTAATTTCTCCTTTACACATTTCAAAATCTTCAACTAGCTAGTTATTAATTGTACTAATCAATATTGTCTCATTTGATTGCAGACATTCTACAGGTGTGAGGAGGGATACGAGGAGGACTGCGCAAATGTTATCCAGAACGTCTGCAAGCGCCTACTCCAGAACTTACGGCACGAGGCTCGGGTGCAGGCTGTTCGAGACTACTACGCCTTGCGTGGTATCAAGAAGACCAAGCCGGCGTGCCGCGATAAGTTCCTGAGTAAGGAGCAGTACATGAAGGTAATTCTTAAGGCCTTCTACTTAAGTTCCTTCATTTAGTAATTCTTAGCCGTAGCGCTCAAGTTTCTATTTGCTAACTTAGGCGCCTCCGAGATGGTGTGCGGATCGGATGGATTGTTGGGAGGTGTTGGTCGATGAGTGGTGCTCACAAGAATGGCTAGCCCTCCACAACCAGGCCCAAGGACAAACGTGCCCAAATGGAAGGTGTGCCACACCATCAAGGCAGCTCCAACTTATATCAGTTCGGGCGCAACTGGGTATGTGGTTTGCTTCATGATTCATGCAATTCATTCATCATGCTAGCTTGAGCCCTTTAATTACTAATTTTCATTGTTTCTCTCTTTCAGGCACGCCACAATAAGGCGGATAAGGTGCCAGAGGTGTACGACCTGTATGCCATGGCCCACACTGGCTCTTACAAGAAAGTCAAGGCTTTCTCTCAGTCTGACCTCGATGATGCAAACAACTTCACCAACATCTCCTCCCACAACAAGCTCGTGAGATATAGAGATGAGGGGAAGGCGAGGAAAGGGGAGGACTTTAACCCGAGCCAGGGTCCCATTGATCCAGAGCTGGTGATGATATCTGGTGGCGGGAGGTCCCATGGCTCCATAGCCATTGGAGATGGACTTATCCGTTGTCCTAGCACTCTCCCGGAGATCAAGGCGCGCCAGTCGAGCTCCGCTCCTGAGATAAGGCCTCATGAACGGCCAGTGCAACTCGCCATCAAGGTTAGTGATACGTACTCAGTTATCTTTCTCCATTACATTGTGTGCGCTTCCATCAATGATTACAAATGGTCATGTGAGTGCTGTTGCAGGCTGCTATACAGACTGAGAGAGATAGAACGGAGAAACTTCTGGCGGAGGCGGCGGAGAGGCAGCGGGAGATGGAGGAGAGGACGAGAAACATGATGGAGGAGGAGAGGGCATGGAATGACATGCAGGCAAGGGCCATGTACGAGCTCCTTGTGGTAAGTTTCTTCTGCAGATTACTTGCTAGTCTTAACATTTGAGTCTCATTACTAACTAGTATGACTCTGTTCTGAAAACCAAATGTGCAGTCTGTGTGCGAGAAGTCCGGTCAGCCCGCTCCGCCGATGCCAGTGATTGCTCCTGGGAGCACGGTGAGTTTAGTTTGAATGGACATTACTTGGTAGTCTTAACATTTGAGTGTCGTAATGCTAACGAGACATTGGAAATGATCTTTGGTGGAGCTTAACTCCAGAAACGCATCGCACGATCCTTCTCCAGGTAGCGGCACTAGCCACCCCGCTCCTACACCTCCCTGATCACGGTAAGTTTCTCTAGTGTTTTGCTTAACAAATGCATAAAGACCTAGACTTAGCTTTATTTCCTCCAATATGCTTACCATAATGACCTAGAGTTAACTTATTTTCCTCCAAAATGACCCATTTTACCTAGGTTAGCTTATAAATGATGCAGTTCATCCAAGTTAGCTCAAAAATGACCCATTTTACCTACATTAGCTCCTAAATGATCCATTTTACCTACGTTAGCTTTAAAATGGCCCATTTCACCTAGGTTAACTCCAAAATGACCCATCTTACCTAGGTTATCTCATAAACGATCCATTTCAACTAATTTAGCTCATAAACGATCCATTTGACCTAAGTGAGCTAAAAACGATCCATTTCACCTAAATTAGCTCTTAAATGATCCATTTCACCTAAGTTAGCTCAAAAAGATCCATTTCAACTAAATTAGCTCTAAAATGACCCATTTTACGTAGATGAGCTCCTAAATGATCCATTTTACCTACGTTAGCTTTAAAATGACCCATTTCACCTAGGTTAGCTCCAAAATGACCCATTTCACCTTACTTAGCTCAAAAACGATGCCCTTCACCTTAGTTAGCTCATAAACGACCCATTTCAACTAAGTTAGCTCATAAATGATCCATTTCAACTAAGTTAGGTCATAAACAACCCATTTCAACTTAGTTAGCTCATATATGATCCATTTCACCTAAGTTAGCTCATAAATGACATATACTTCTTGTTCTAGTCTTCTTCTTGTTCTAGTCTTCTTCTTGTTCTAGTCACCTATTTCTAACTTTCTTATTTACCATTTTCCAGATTTCATTCACTTGATGGAAGCTAGCTTGCTATGATGGAGTGCTTGCTTTTCCTTTGATGAAACTTTGCATTGTATCTAGCTTGCTATCTTCATGACACTTTGCATTGTAATATATATATGGATGGAACAATGTGTATGGATGGAACTTCCTTATGTATGAACAATGTGTATGGATGAAACTGATGTGATATGTGATATGAAACTTATGTGCTAGATATGTGTTGGATATGTGCTGGATATGAAACTTATATATGTGATATGTGCTGCAAATTGTGGGATTTAATAAAAAACAGAAAAAACAGACAATATGCAGGCTCTTTGCCGTCTGCCACCGACGGCAAAGAGCTCTTTGCCGTCTGCCGCGGACGGCAAAGAAGCCACGTGGCAGCCAACTGTGCTTCCTGGGAGCTGACCCATTTGGTAAGTTTGCCTACAGTGGCAGACGGCAAAGACTTTGCCGTCCGTGGCAGACGGCAAAGAACCTGCACTTTGCCATCAGTGGCAGACGGCAAAGAACCTGCCATCTAGTGACGTGTAGATGACATCATAAGGCGGACGGCAAAGACCAAAGGCTCTTTGCCGTCTGCGGCGGACGGCAAAGGTCTGCCGTTAGCCACTAAACGGACTGACAGCGCAATTATTGTCGTCCGCCCTCTTTGCCGTCCGCCGCAGACGGCAAAGAGCCTTTGCCGTCCGCCGCCAGGAAGCAGACGGCAGAGCAGCTGTTTACCGTAGCCTTCTTTGCCGGAGCCTTTTGCCGTCCGCGGCTGACGGCAAAGGTCTTTGTCGTCCGCCTTTCGAGCCTTTGTCGTCCGCCACGGCAGACGGCAAAGTAGTTGTTTCCTGTAGTGTTACCTGGGACTATGATCCTCTGTTTGTCGCCTTTTCGACAGCAACCAGAGTCTCAGGGGCTACTATCTGCATAGGGCACACCTAGCGTGTGCGGTACCGTCAAAATATATATATATATATATATATTACTTTGCGTACCTCAAAGCCTCTTAGCAGGCTCATAAAAGCTTCATGCAACTCACTTTCGGCAGATGAAATCCTCTCAACCACCATACCCATTAAAGTACGATGCGCCTCTGAGATAGCCGCTTGCTCCAGAAGACCCATCAGTGTGTCCGGTCACGCACCGGACAGTCCCGGACTCTTTCTGTTATTCTACTTAGGAGCCGAATACTCCGGACTTCGAGTGGCCGAAGGGTTACCTTCTGGCCTTGGTGGATTAGGAGAAATCCTTCGTGACGACACCTCAGGGTCGTCCGCCTCATGAGGCGGGGAGGCACGGGGAGGCGTTTCACTCTCCATCATCTCCGGAAGAAGATCCCCCGAAGAGGAACTCTGTTGAGAAGGGCTATGGTCCGAACTGCAAGACATACATCTTGGTTATTGTCCTCAGAGATGAAGCAGGATATATTTACTATAAAGTACTTTTGTTTACTTACAACTCGGTGGAGGGCTGAGCCCCTTGCGGGCACTGTGCGGTAATGATGCCCTCCGGGGCAGGGTCCCCTGGCGAAGGTTTCTTCCCTCGTTTGGAAACCATCATTTCCAAGTCTTCAGAGGCGGTCCTCTTCCTTCCTTGGGGAGAGGGAATTTTAGATTCTTCTCCCCGGTTACACTCCTTTGTGGAGGCACTAATTCCCCCGGTTTGGATGGATAATGAGTGAGGCCCACTTTCGGCTTCTTTATTCCTCCCTTTATCTTCCCCTGATGGCGCTTGATAAGGCGCAAGCTCAAGCATTCTGGCTAGTACAGGATCCGGTGAGCCTTCGGGAAGGGGGGCCGAACACCTGATCATCTTCGCCTTTTTTATCCAGTCCTGGTCAAAGAGCGACTTTTCAGAATGATGTTGTGATAAATAAAAACACAGCGTATTCAGCCGTAGAATTACTTACCTGGGTATCTGGACGATTGCAGTTTAGACCCGCCTCCTCGGTGGTATCCGGACACTTTTTTCGTGGTCCGAAGAACAATCCATACATCCCTTCGAGCGTCACGCTAAAGAATTGCTGAATAGCTCGCGGTCCTTCCGGGTTGAACTCCCACATACGGAGAGGTCGACATTGGCATGGCAGGACCCGACGAACTAGCATGACCTGCATTCCTTTGACGAGGCTGACATCTCTCTCGAGGAGATCTCGGATGCGACTCTGCAGTGTCGGCACGTCATTAGCCGGCCCCCAGTTTAGCCCCTTGTTGACCCACGACGCCATTTGTGGCGGGGGGTCCGAACGGAAGGCGGGGGGCAGCTGCCCACTTAGTATTTCGGGGAGCCGTGATGTAAAACCACTCCCGCTGCCATAAGTTGGACATCTCCGGGAAAGAACCCTCTGGCCATGGAGCATCGGTGCCTTTGCTTATTATGGTACCTCCGCACTCTGCGTGTCGCCCATCGATCATCCTCGACTTCACATTGAAGGTCTTGAGCCATAAGCCAAAGTGTGTGGTAATGCGGAGGAAGGCTTCACACACGACGATGAACGACGAGATGTGAAGGATGGAATCCGGAGCCAGATCATGGAAATCGAGCCCGTAGTAGAGCATAAGCCCTCTAACAAAGGGATCAAGACTAAAGCCCAGCCCTCGGAGGAAGTGGAAAACAAATACGATGATCTTGTTGGGTTCGGGAGTGGGGATGACCTGCCCTTGAGCAGGCAGCCTATGCGAGATTTTGGTGGTCAGATACCTGGCTTCTCTTAGCTTCTTGATGTCCTCCTCTGTGACGGAGGAGGCCACCCACCGGCCTTGAAGGTTGGATCCTGACATGATTGAAGGTCCGAAGCGCTTAGCCTCTGCCTTGGGTGTTGGGATTCGAGGTGGGGGAAGGGAAGGATCGAGCGCGAGAAGAAAAGGACAGGCCTTGGCCCCTTTATAAAGAGGGTGAATATCAAGCGCCCTCCGCGCGACCGTCTCAAACTTGCCTAAAATCGAGGAGTCTTACCAGCGGGCACGATTGGGTTACCCACACCCGTATTGATGAGAATCCTGTGATAAGAGGGACACAATCTCTGGTTCGACAAGACGTGCCAATAAAACCGCCTCGCGACACGTGCAGTGGCAGGCTCGGAAAAACGGTTCGTCATGACCAGACCACGGCAGAACGTCACGTTATGAAAAGTTGTCAGCAAATTAGATTTGTGGAAATATTATACTCTCTACGGTGGTATGTGGAATATTTTTTTGCAGAGACGGACACTATCCCGGTGTTCAAAATCTTCTATGGAGTATTCGGAGGAGGAACCCGCCTTGCAATGCCGAAGACAATCTGCGTGCCGGACTCATCGTCATTGAAGCCTGGTTCAGGGGCTACTGAGGGAGTCCTGGATTAGGGGGTCCTCAGACAGCCGGACTATATCCTTTGGCCGGACTGTTGGACTATGAAGATACAAGATTGAAGACTTCGTCCCGTGTCCGGATGGGAATCTCCTTGGCATGGAAGGCAAGCTTGGCAATTCGGATATGTAGATCTCCTCCCTTGTAACCGACTCTGTGTAACCCTAGCCCCCTCCGGTGTCTATATAAACCAGAGGGTTTAGCCCGTAGGACAACAACAATCATAATCATAGGCTAGCTTCTAGGGTTTAGCCTCTACGATCTCGTGGTAGATCAACTCTTGTAATACTCAAATCATCAAGATCAATCAAGCAGGAAGTAGGGTATTACCTCCATCGAGAGGGCCCGAACCTGGGTAAACATTGTGTCCCCCGCTTCCTGTTACCATCCGCCTTAGGCACACAGTTCGGGACCCCCTACCCGAGATCCGCCGGTTTTGACACCGACACTGCCCTATATTGCCGCCAGGGCGGCGGAAGCGGCACTTGCCAGGGAGGCTGGTAGTGCTGGCGCCGTGGAGGACGAGGCTGGTGCGGCCGCAGAAGAGGAGGAACTCGCCGGATGGGCAGAATCCGCTAGGGAGGCCAGCAGCGCCGGCGCCGGGGCTCCTCTCATCGAAGACGTGGTCGAGGAGTCGGCCGAGGAGGAGGTGGAGGCCGATGATCCCCCGACCACAGGGAAGAGACGCGTCGTGTGCCAGGTTGGCTCCGCCGAACCAGTCCGGCCCGGCAGGGCAGCGCAGCGGCAACAGGCCCAGGGGCAGTCCGTGTGCCAGACGAGGGCCGCGGGAGCGAAGAAGGTGGTGAAGGTCGCGGTGGCGAAGAAGAAGGCGACCGCCTCTTCTTCGTCCAGGCGTCGCCGGACTCCATCCCCTTCCTCTCCTCCCGCAGAATTCGACCCGGACGTCGACTTCGATCTTGGGTCTCTGGGCCCAAGGAGGAAGAGGAAGGCAGCGAAAGAGGAGGTGGAGGATGAGTAAGCATCCTGCCCTTCATCATCCCCGGCCCTTCAGACTGTGCCACTTTTCTTGACTTGTTTTCATCTTTGCAGGCACAGGGAGACGTTGGCCCAGTGGGTGGCGAAGAGGACCAGGGCCTCGACGGGTGACCAGCCCCGGGCGGGCACTTCGCGCACACTGGTGGTGGTGGTGGTGGAAATTAGCCCAGACAGCAGCCCCCGACTCAGCCCCCAGTGTGTGTTCACCACTCACTCCCCATCGGCGTGCGTTGGGGTACGATTCCTTGGTGTTGACCTTGCCGTGGTCGCAGGAGGAGGACGGCAGCAGGAGGAGCCACTAAGGACCACCCCCAACACGCTGCCCCCATCAACCACGATCCCCCGAGGGCGTCCCCAGCAAGGGTATCAAGCACCGAGCCCATGCGCGTGGAGGAGCAGGAGGCGAACTTGGGCACTGGTAGCTCCGTCCTGGCGATGGATGTTGGCAGGGAGGGCACCACTTCTTCCCAGCCCGGCACGGGTAAGTGGCCGGCTTTTCATCCCTATCTTTTCTTCTTTTTCTCCCTCTGTGATTTGATCCTGACCTCATTCCATCCTTTTTTTCTGGTCTTCACATCCTCCCTCGATGGACCAGGAAGATGTCGATCTCATCATCGGGCAGATCGCCAAGGATACTGAGGCCGAGGCCATCAAGACTGCTGCCGAGGAGGCTGTCAAGACCGCCGCCGAGGAGGCCGCCAAGGAGCCTGCCGGGGAGGCTGGCAAGGCTGCTGCCTGAGGGGCCGGCGAGGCCGCCGCAGGGGGGGGGCGGCAAGGCTGCCGCCGAGGAGGAGGAGGTGACCAATGACCAACCTCCTTACCCTCCGACCCGCATCTCGGGCATGTACGTGAAGGTGGGTGATGGCCTGTTCGTCCATCTCCCAGGGGCGGCGGGCACCAGGGCGCCGGCCGAGGGGGAGGTGTTGGACGACGAGGTGCTCGCCACCGCTAGCCTTCAAGTTGTTGACGAGCCGAGCCCCGGCGATGGTGGTTCCCAAGAGGAGCAGATTCTCCGGGCCATGAACACTAACTTCCAGAAGCTCCAGGCGCTCCACCGTGCCCGCCTGGATAAGGCAAAGTCCAGGATGGCAGCGGTGGACAAGGCAGGGGTAGATCTTGAGGAACGCGTCGCCGAGACTCAGTTCTGGTTCCGCGAGGCCCACCAAGAGCTGAAAGCTGTCCAGGGCGAGCTGGCCGAGTGCAAACAAGAGCTCCTTCTGAAGCAAGCTGACATCAAGAAGGTCCAGGAGCTGGCGAAGGAGTAGGCCGCCAAAGATGAGGCTGCTCGACAACAGCACCAGGCTCTGTTGAACTACCATGAGGAGAACCTTGCCGCCCGTGAGGAGGCGCTTGCCGCCATGCTCCATGGCAAGGATGAGGAGATCGAGAAGCTCGTCCCGCAGCGGACCCAGGAGCTGGAGCAGAGGCACAGGGAGGCGCTGAATGCCCAAGCCCTGGTCCACACCGGCAAGGTGAAGGAGCTGGACCTGGAGCGGGATGGCTTGAAGAAACAGGTCCTGGAGCTGGCAAAGGAGAAGGAGACGCTCAACGGCGCTTTGGTGGAGGCGCAGGCCCCAGTCCTCGGCAGGGCGGAGCTGCTCTCCAAGCCAACGACTCCATCAACGACTTGAAGCTGAAGCTGGAGGGTCTTGAGGGGACGCTTTTGGAGGTCAGGGCCCGGGAAGAGACCCTGACCAAGGACCTGGAGGAGGAGAGGTAGCTGCGGAGGAATGACGCCGCCGGACACAAGGAGAACGCGGAGGGCATAAACCGTTGGGTCGGCCGCCTCACCGACGTTGCCGGCAGGATCACCACAAAGCTGGCTCCCATGGGGATGCCAAATGTGAGGTACGCCCCGGAGCCAAACGTGTGTCCGAACACCAAGCTGACTCTGTTCTTCGCGGGCGTTCTTGGAGCCCGGGAGTAGCTCCGCTCCAACAGAGTAACCTCTCTGGCCAATGAGGCCCGGAAGCTTTGCCGGGGTGCCATGACCAAGGTCCTCACCAAGGTGGCGTACTGGAACCCCAACATCGACTTCGACACCGTGCTGGAGAGCTTGCCAGAGGGTGTGGACCTCACGGCGCTCGAGGAGCATATCGAGCCCATCATCAGCCGTGTCGATGGAGTTCGAAGGGTAGAGGGCCAGCGCTGGCACTAGGCACCCCGTTTCTCATCGCCGCTGCAGGTTCATGACCAAGACAATTATTATCTTTAGTTAGAGCCGCATCAACAATTGGTGTAATATAACTCTGTAGTACTTTGAAACGATGCATGTTATTTTCCTGTTCGATCTTTCTGTGTACATATACCCTACGCTTAACTGGATAGGCTTGCCAGCGCGTAAACCCAGGCCGCGGCGTTTTGAGGATGGATCCTCAACAACCGGCCGGGTGCGCCTGCGGCCAGGCAAACCACCTTGCCGTTCTCAGCGCGGCTGCTTGAACTATTGAGTGGACTCGAAACAGAACAAGGGTGTTGCCAATAGCGGGAAGGCCACACTGCCGTTCTCGACACGGCCGCTCGAAGTCTTGAGCGGACTCGAAACAGAACAAGGGCGTTGCCAATAGCGGAAGGCCCCCATCGCGTGCAGGTCTCTCATACCAAGAGCAAGATCTCCGAGGAAAATAACCTTATACATAAAGGAATTACTCAAAGTTTCGCATGACCTAGCTTTTCTGTCGCTGCGTGAGCATTCACTACATCTGCAAATGATGCCGCTTGTTCGGTCGTCTTCTTCCTTGGAGTGACGCCCATGATGAAGCCGCTGCGCCAACTGCGCGCCCCTACCCGGCGCGCCAAAGATGTCAGTGGAAACAACACCTATGGGATCATTGGGATCCCTTCTACGGTTGGCGGGCACAGGGTTGTGCAAAGAGCGGGTCTAGGAGCCAGCACGAGGATCGTTTACCCAGGTTCGGGCCACGAGGATGCATAATACCCTAGTCCTGCTTTGGTGTATATTTGAGTGTTCTTGAGCTTTTGAACTAGCTACGGTGTGTACGTCTTCCGAAGGATCCGAATCCTCACTCAGTATGCCTCGGGCCTCCTTTTATAGTCGAAGGGGTCGCCACAGTGGCACACAAGAGGTGGAAAGGTATGTACAGTGTACAAGCTTATCGCATGTCATTATGGGACAAAACGCATTAAAAGCGCTCCTCAGGTGTCCCCTTGCTTTATCGGGGACGGTAAAGAGGCCCGTGCCGTCCGTCCCTGCTCTATCCTGCTTCGACATGCGTCTAGGCCAACGAGGCGCACAACACCATGTAGGCTGGCAGGCTGCTGAGTTGGCGTGGTGGTAGGGTCTTCATGAAGATCTGCATGCCCCCACGCAGGTGCTTGACTAGTTCGATTAGTATCCACGTACTGCCAAGGTGCCTTGCCGGGACCTCGTGGGCATCCTCAGCAAGGAGCCTTGCGGTTGTCTTGTCTTCTGGTCATCATCTAGGATTTGTAGGCTCTCTGTCTTGACAAAGATCTGCATGCCACCATGCAGGCACTTCTCGAGCCTTGGTTCCAATGTTTTCATGGTGTCGGAACTCTCAGGCTCAAGGGTGGCTGCAATGCTGGTGTTGGGCGAGCTGCCCCGGCAAGGCGCTTGCCGGGGCTGTATAGGCCGCCCCGGCAAGGGTCTTGCTGGGGGAAAGCCCATCCGGTTGCTCTATCTTCTGCGCTCTTGGTTGGAGCGCTGCTCTGGTAGCCTTGCACTTCTGCTTCCCTCCTCTTCCTTGCTAAGTGTGGTTGCAGGCGTGGCTCTGACTGCCCGTGCACAAGTAAAGGGCTACAAAGGAGAGCCCCTACTTTCGTACACCGACAGCTTGTGCGCTAGATTATGGATCGAGTTGGGATGATAATTTGCCATATGTAGAATTCTCATATAACAACAGTTATCAAGCTAGTCTGAAGATGGCCCTTTTGAAGCTTTGTATGGAAGGAGGTGCAAGACACCATTGATGTGGGATGAAGTTGGACACCATAAACTGTTCGGACCCGATTTAATCAAAGACTCAGAGGAGAAAGTCAAGTTGATCCGTGACAGACTCAAAATAGCCCAATCTAGACAGAAGAGTTATGCCGATACTAAAGCAAGGAGGTAACCTGTGAAGTAGGAGATAGAGCATATATGCGTCTGTCGCCACTTCGAGGAGTTAAACGATTTGAGTCAAAGGAAAGTCAGCACCATGATTTGTGGGGTCACACAGAGTTTTAGAATGCATGGGTGAAGTTGCCTACAAATTGGAATTACCCAAAGCCTTGTTAGGAGTTCATGATGTGTTTCACGTTTCCCAGTTGAAGAAGTGCCATGCAGACATGGCTGATATTCCTTTGAGAGATACAGTGCCACTGGAGGCCATACAGCTGGATTGTGACATGACTTATGAGGAGAAGCCGGTCAAGATTCTCGAGTTTGCCAACAAAGTTACTCGTAGCAAGGTCATGAAATTTTGCAAGGTTCAGTGGAGTCACCATACCGAGGAGGAAGCCACCTGGGAACGAGAAGAAGATCTCTGACAGGACCACCCACACCTTTTTAATAGCCAACCCGAATCTCGAGGGCAAGATTCATCTTAAAGGGGGTAGGTTTGTAACATCCCAAATTTTCAATTCGGAATGTTTTACAATTATTAGCTAAGCATCTATGCATTTTGTTTGAATTGAGTGGCATTTGGAAATTTCAGAGGTTGAGTTTTATCTGACTTTGAATTCAACTTGGCATTTGAAATTTATATCAAAAATCCCTGACAAATACTTGTTCAAAAGTATGAGAGGAGCTAACATGACACTTCAAAAAGTCAGAAGGAATCAATGCCAAAAGTTTTGAATTCAAATTTGGGTTTCATTTGGATTTTTTAGAAAAATATTTTTATAATGTTTTTATTTAGCCTCTGAAAAATAGTACATCTTGTAGGAATTCTTTTTATGATTTTTTGATATATATATATATATGTCCTATATAAAATATTTTTATTTTCTATCCTTATATGTTTTTCTGTCTTCGTTTTATTGGGCCTTGTTTTTCTCACTAAGGCCCAGGCTCTCCACGACCCAACTCAGTCATCTTCCCCCTCCATGCAAGTACACTTACGGAAATTAGAAACGCCATGGCCGCTCAACCTTTTGCTTCTTACTCCATCAATTCTAGTCACTGTTTCATCTTGCAACAAACATGAAAGTTACTGCCCATCATTCCACGAGTCCATTCAGACCATTTATCTTGGGCATAATTGCCATAATCTTCCATTAGAAACCGATGTACTGAACGTTAGCATGCGACGCCTGATCTCCCTCTCCCATCCTTCCCTGACCCCTATAAAACTCTCTGCGCATTCCCCTCTCAACCCTCGTCTGAAGCCTTCTCCTTCTGGAGCTTTTCCCCTCCCTAACCTCGCCAATTGCTCGCCGGAGTTCGTGGATTCCGGCGGCTTCTCCACCACGCCAGGAGGCGATACCGACCCCGCGGTACTGTTCTTCAGATCCGCCTCATGTTGCTCATCACCATCCCGCACGCGTCCTTCGCCGAAGCACACCGGAGCCACCTTCTTCCTTGTCACCGGTGACAAGTCCGGTGAGCACCCAGGCCGATTTGTTTCTCTTTTTCCAGTATTTTTCCAATCTCAGATTCTATACCATTTCTTCCTTATAGTATATCTCTTAATCTATAGATCCGATTTAGTTGATTCTTTTTCCTACCAGTTCACAAAAATCCCCTCTATCCAGAGAACCAAACGAAAAATATTTTTTAAAGTTTTAAATTTGAATTCAAACATATTTGAATTCAAACTTCGTTAGGCCATATCTTGAGTTTGTAACTCCGTTTTAGGTGATTCTTTTTGCAAATCAAAACTTGTGACATATACTTTCTGTTAAATCCAAAATCATTTATTTTTGTTGCTATAAAATTGCGTTATGTACAGAAACTTTATTTGGATGTTTTTGGAGTTTTCCGAAGTCTTTTATTTGTTTTCTTTTTGGATCTTTGCTTGTATGCTTATGTATGTTATTGCTTGCTTACGCTTGATCATCCGGAGTGCGAAGCTTGCTACTACGAATCTTTAGAGTTCAAGGAACGTCAGCAAGGCAAGTTCACACTTTGATCATAATTTTTAATACCCAGTTTTTACTATGCATTAGTTTAACCCTGACAGATTGCATGAGTAGGATTGGGAACATGTGGTTATGCTATGTAGTTCATGTCGTAGGAACCTATGACCTTTGATCACCCCGGGAATATTCGTTATGTCATATATTGCTTAGCCATGCTCGTAGACGGGGATTGGTATGTGCGATCCGTGCAAGTTGCAAGAGTTCATAATTTTGGGATAACCTAAGGTGGCAACTTTAATACACATCTGGGTGGATTGTTTGGGGCACCTGGAGGAACCAGTGCTTGCCCAAGGGAAATCCCGGAGTACCCTGTGATTACCTTAGGTCCGCCACCCAGGCTCAAAGGGATCATATTATATTTCATGCCTAGAAACTTCCGTGTGCAACCACAAGTCATTATGGGCTCTGGCATAGTTGAGTAAGTTGTGTGACCTCTTTCCATGGTAGACTAGTTGATGTAGGGGAAAGTAGGTGTACCGGTCTACCCAGGGTTTCGAGGAAATACTTCAGAAAGGCTATGTCTCGATCTTCCGATCATGGAGGTGGTCGAGTCTTGTGGGGAAAAGTGTGCAAGCATCTGCAGAGTGTACAAACTAATCATGATTAGCCGTGTCCCCGGTTATGGACAACTTGAGTATCTAGAAGTGAATTATTGGTTGATCTCATCACTCTTTTTAATGAAATTATTGGGATGCTAATAACTTGGGAATTTTGGGATTGAGTTGGAGGTACCTTCTCAATAATGGCATTTTAATTTAGTAGTAATAAAAAAAGTGTATTCCTTTGTTGTAGGGTAAAATTTTCTTATGCAAAAATTAAACTTAGAGCCTCCACCAGCTAAATTTGCATATAGAGATAGTCTTTTCATCTTCAAAGCTTAGGCAGTTATTTTATTTAGTTGGCCTTCAGCCATATTTATGTAATAAATACTCTTTTGATAACCTCGATGTAATAAAGTGTGTGATTGAACTCTGTTATAATTTCTCGAGTACTGTGTGTCAGCATACCGATCTAGGGATGACACTTAAGCACAGAGACTTCAATCCATTTGGGTCGGGTCGTACACTTGCACTCCTGCTCAACATCAGTGGAGCTCCGACAATACCTATGCGTGCACATGGGAGAAGTTTCAAGTAGTATACGATCCTCGATGGGTTCAAGTGAGCACGTGTAAAGGAGACGATTCACCTTTGGGTATGTGAAGTAGAAGTGACACGTGTCACTCGCCAAATGGGCTCTTCACATGGTGATGTCCGTAGGATGCTCTGCATCACAAGCCTTGATTGAAATTCTGCTTAAAGGTCTCTCCTTCACGTGGAGCAATATGCAAGAGGATCCACTCCTAGAGTAGATTGACTGGTTCTTCTCATCTTGCCACTGGACGCAAACATACCCAAACACCATTGTGACCGTTCTCGATAAACCAACTTTGGATCATTCACCAAGCGTGGTCAACATTGAAACCAACATACCAAAGAGCAGAATATTTGGGTTTGAAAATTGTGTTGTTACAAGTTCTTGGGGCAAACTGTGTTACGCAAACAACAGTGTTGCGCTGATATGCAAGAAGCTCAAGACACTGAGATATGACCTTAAGTCTTGGAGTAGAGGAATTTCTCGCCTATCTATTTTTAATCCAAAACTATAACTGGGCTTTGGCAGAACTTGATGCACTGGAAGAGCTCAGGAGACTAACTACACCAGAACCAAACTTCAGGAAAATCTTAAAGGCCCACTTACTGCAGCTGTTGAATTATCAAAACCTATACAGGAGGAAACGCTGCACCATCAGATATATCAAGTTTGGACAGGAAAACAAAAAACTGTTCCACGCCCTTGCTACAGAAAGATTCAGAAAAAACACCATAGCCTCGCTCAACTTACCTGACGACACAGTTGTGCACGACCATAATTCCAAGAGCTTCTGAGGGTAGAGTATTCAACCCAAATTTATAGATTCGACACAAGGGGATCAAAAGAATATTTGTAAGTATTAGCAGTTGAGTTGTCAATTCAACCACAAATGGAGGTTAAATATCTGCAACAAAGTGATTACTAGCACAATAATATGATAGTTTGATAGTAGTAGTGACAATAGCGGTGGTAACGGTAACAACAGTAACAGTTTTGTAGCAGTTGTAACAATAGCAATAGCAATAGTAACTTAGCAAGAACAATATGTGAAAAGCTCGTAGGCACTGGATCGGTGATTACATTGGATAATATTCATCATATAACAGTCATAACCTAAGGCAACACAGAACTAGCTCCAGTTCATAAATATAATGTAGGCATGTATTTCGTAAAATAGTCATACGTGCTTATGGAAAAGAAATTGCATGACATCTTTTGTCCTACCCTCCCGTGGCAGCGGGCTCCATAACGAAACTAAGGGATATTAAGGCCCCCTTTTAATAGAGAACCGGAACAAAGCATTAACACATGGTGAACTCCTCAAACTACGGTCATCATCAAAATTATCCCAATTGTTGTCACCTTGGGGTTTACGGATCATAACACATAATAGGTGAATATGACTTGCATGATCGGATCACAAACATAGATATAACGGTGATACCATAAACGGTTCAGATCTGAAATCATGGCACTTGGGCCCTAGTGACAAGCATTAAGCATAGCAAAGTCATTACAATATCAATCTCAGAACATAGTGGATAGTAGGGATCAAGCCCTAAGAAAACTAACTTGATTACATGGTGAATCTCGTCAAACTCCTCACCGACCAGTGAGCCTACAAATTAATTAATCACTCCCGGCTGTGAGCATCATGAAATTGGTCATGAAGGACGGTTGGTGATGACGAAGACCGAAGATCCCCCTCTCCGGAGCCCCGGACAGGCTCCAGATCTGGCCTCCCGATTAAGAACATGAGGTGGCGGCGGCTTCGTATCGTAAAACGCGATGAAACTTCCTCTCCTATTTTTTTCTGGAAAAATACGATTTTATTGCGTCATAATTAGGGTCAGCGGAGCCTCATGGGCCCCACTACCCACCTGGGCGCGCTAGAGGGGGGTGGCATGCCCTGGTGCCTTGTGGGTGAAGGAAATGTGCCCTAGAGGCAATAATAAAGTTATTATTTACATTTCCTATTATCATGATAAATGTTTATTATTCATGCTAGAATTGTATTAATCGGAAACTTATTACATGTGTGAATACATAGACAAACAGAGTGTCCCTAGTATACCTCTACTTGACTAGCTTGTTTATCAAAGATGGTTATGTTTCCTAACCATAGACATGTGTTGTCATTTGATGAACGGGATCACATCATTAGAGAATGATGTGATGGACAAGACCCATCCGTTAGCATAGCACTATGATAGTTTAGTTTGTTGCTTTTGCTTTCATCATGACTTATACATGTTCCTCTAACTATGAGATTATGTTCCAGTTGTGTCTCCGATGGTATTTGTTGATTTGGCATAGATCGAGATTAGGATTTGTCACTCCGATTGTCGGAGAGGTATCTCTGGGCCCTCTCGGTAATGCACATCACTATAAGCCTTGCAAGAAATGTGACTAATGAGTTAGTTGCGAGATGATGCACTACGGAACGAGTAAAGAGACTTGCCGGTAACAAGATTGAACTAGGTATAGTGATACCGATGATCGAATCTCGGACAAGTAACATACCGATGACAAAGGGAACAACGTATGTCGTTATGCGGTTTGATCGATAAAGATCTTTGTAGAATATGTGGGAGCCAATATGGGCATCTAGTTTACACTATTGGTTATTAACCGGAGATGAGTCTCGGTCATGTCTACATAGTTCTGAAACCCGTAGGGTCCGCACGCTTAACGTTCGATGATGATCGGTATTATGAGTTTATGTGTTTGATGTACCGAAGGTTGTTCGGAGTCCCGGATATGATCACGGACTTGACGAGGAGTCTCGAAATGGTCGAGACATAAAGATTGATATATTGTAAGGTTATGTTTGGACACCGGAAAGGTTTCAGATAGGTTCGGGCATTTTCCGGAGTACCGGGGGGTTACCGGAACTCCCCGGGGGGTAATGGGCCTTCATGGGCTTTAGTGGAAGAGAGGAGGAGGCGGCCAGGTGGGGGCACGCGCTTCCCCAAGCCCAATCTAAATTGGGGGATGGGGGCGGCCCCGCTTTCCTTCTTTCCCTCTTCCTCTTTCCTTCCCCTCCTAGTTGGACTAGGAAAGGGGGAAACCTACTCCTAGTAGGAGTAGGATTCCCCCCTTGGGGCGCGCCCCTTGAGGCCGGCCGGCCCCCACCTCCACTCCTTTATATACGGGGGAGGGGGCACCCCATAGACACACAAGTTGATTTCTTTGCAGTGTGCGGTGCCCCCTCCACAGATTTCCACCTCGGTCATATTGTCGTAGTGCTTAGGCGAAGCCCTGCGTCGATAACTGCATCATCACCGTCACCACGCCATCATGCTGACGGAACTCTCTCTCGGCCTCAGCTGGAACTAGAGATCAAGGGACGTCACCGAGCTGAACGTGTGTAGATCGCGGAGGTGCCGTGCGTTCGGTATTTGATCGGTTGGATCGCGAAGACGTTCGACTACATCAACCGCTTTACATAACGCTTTCGCTTTCGTTGCTATGATTCTCCTAGATAGATCTTGCGTGATCATAGGAATACTTTTGAAATACTACGTTCCCCAAAAGTGGCATCCGAGCCAGGTCTTTGCATAGGTGTTATATGCACGAGTAGAACACAAAGAGTTGTGGGCAATAATAGTCATACTGCTTACCAGCATGTCATACTTTGATTCGGCAGTATTTTGGATGAAGCGGCCCAGACCGACATTACATGACCGCGTGCATGAGACTAGTTCTACCGCCATGCTTCGCACATAGGTGGCTAGTGGTGTCTGTTTCTCCAACTTTAGTTGAATCCAGTGTGACTACGCCCGGTCCTTGTTGAAGGTTAAAACAGCACACTTGACGAAAAATCATTGTGGTTTTTGATGCGTAGGTAAGAACGGTTCTTGCTAAACCAGTAGCAGCCACGTAAAATTCGCAACAACAAGTAGAGGACGTCTAACTTGTTTTTGCAGGGCATGTTGTGATGTTGTATGGTCAAGACGTGATGATATATAAATTGATGTATGAGATGATCATGTTTTGTAATAGTTATCGGCAACTGGCAGGAGCCATATGGTTGTCGCTTTATTGTATGAAATGCAATCGCCATGTAATTGCTTTACTTTATCACTAAGGGGCAGCGATAGTCGTAGAAGCAATAGTTGGCGAGACAACAACGATGCTTCGATGGAGATCAAGGTGTCAAGCCGGTGACGATGGTGATCATGACGGTGCTTTGGAGATGGAGATCAAAGGCACAAGATGATGATGGACATATATATCATATCACTTATATTGATTGCATGTGATGTTTATCCTTTATGCATCTTATTTTGCTTAGTACGGCGGTAGCATTATAACATGATCTCTCACTAAATTTCAAGGTATAAGTGTTCTCCCTGATTATGCACCGTTGCGACAGATCATTGTGCCGAGACACCACGTGATGATCCGGTGTGATAAGCTCTACGTTCACATACAACGGGTGCAAGCCAGTTTTGCACACGCAGAATACTCGGGTTAAACTTGACGAGCCTAGCATATGTGTCAGGACCGGGTTTTCGGGATATATTTTCCCAGAAAATGATCCTTGTGCTCACCAGCCCCAGGATTTCTGTTAGCTGATGAGGCACAACCTTGATACAGAAATTCCAAGCAAAGTACAAGATATGTAGTACAAGACCATTCTGGCCTATGAGTACAACAATTGGTTTCTAGTGGTTGATGGCGGAAGCGGTTTGTGGTTCATATGCGTCTATGGGACTCCATTTCCCACAGGAACAGCTGACCAGGATAACTCCTATCTTCGCGAGGCTGCTATCACCTTTGCATGGGTTCCGGGCCTGTCATCGCAACGCTCTTCTCCATGCAAGAAATCTGGCCAAGACAATAGCCAGGGACAAGCCAATGAGTACTTTTGAATGTACTCGCAAACATTATGAACACAGGTATAACATAACAAATGGTAATCATTCTATGAAATATTCTACGATCACAGCGTCAGTCATAAAATAACAATTCCTGATGCACGCAAGCAGGGTTATTTATATATAGCACGAATATGCAATATGGGAGTAGAAATAGATTGCACCGATCGGGTGACTGCAGCGATGCCTCGAAAGGATTTTTATAGAAAACATGCCTCAGTCGGGCGTCTTAGCGACGCCACCTAAAGGGCTTATAAATAAAAGAAATGACAAGCATGCCACAGTCGGGCATCTTAGCGACACCACATAAAGGGCTTATAAATAAAAGGAATAACAAGCATGACGCAGTCGGGCGTCTTAGCGACACCACATAAAGGGCTTATAAATAAGGGGAATAACAATCATGTCGCAGTCGGGCGTCTCGGCGACACCACATAAAGGGCTTATAAATAAAAGGAATAACAAGCATGCCACAGTCGGGCGTCTTAGCGACACCACATAAAGGGCTTATAAATAAAAGGATCATAGTGAATATCCAGGAGGTAGAACCGTCCCAGGGATACTCGATAATTCAAATAATATAATGGGTTAGTCCATAATAATAATAATCATAATCATCACAAGTCACAAGTCATGATCCAAGTTCTGGTTTAACAGTTTTCTCCTCCGAAGACCGACACTTGACCCATCCTAGACTGTAGTCCTTACCCATGGACACGGATATTCGAATAGATGTATAATCTCTGCAGAGGGTGTACTCTTTACCCACGGGTAACAGATTTCTTTAGTCCATCGGGACTAATTCCGTCTATGGTCTTTTAATTGAAAACACACCTAACCGCACACACCAGCCTAACTTACCGGTGTCTGGAATCACCCACGACACCTGTTAAGCGAAACTCTAAGGTTGGTGGCTGTGGTCTCATTGTGCACAATAGGGCCAGGCATTATGCCTCGAGTTGGGGGAAGAGGCTGTGTTGTGCTGTGTTGAGGCTAGCGTGCCCTTTTTATAGAAAAGGGGACCGAGTCTTCCTTCGCACGCTTGCGAATGAGACAAATTAGGTGTCGGTAACTGGCGTGTGATCGATAGGCTAGGCTGATAGGTTGGGCACCGACTGCCAAAAGCGTCGGGGTCACTATGTGGCTATCTTACACGGGAAGCTTGGCCGGGGTTAGGTTAAGGTCTGGTGGGTCGGTTAACCTAGGTTTATTGAACTGGCTAAGATAGGATTAGCCAATGGTCAGCCTGGCTCTGATACCAAGTTTGTCAGGACCGGGTTTTCGGGATATATTTTCCGAGAAAATGATCCTTGTGCTCACCAGCCCCAGGATTTCTGTTAGCTGATGAGGCACCAACTTGATACAGAAATTCCAAGCAAAGTACAAGATATGTAGTACAAGACCATTGTGGCCTATGAGTACAACAATTGGCTTCTAGTGGTTGATGGCGGAAGCGGTTTGTGGTTCATCTGCGTCTATGGGACTCCATTTCCCACAGGAACAGCTGACCAGGATAACTCATATCTTTGCGAGGCTGCTATCACCTTTGCATGGGTTCCGAGGCTGTCATCGCAACGCTCTTCTCCATGCAAGAAATCTGGCCAAGACAATAGCCAGGGACAAGGCAGTGAGTACTTTTGAATGTACTCGCAAACATTATTAACACAGGTATAACATAACCAGTGGTAATCATGCTTTGAAATATTCTATAATCACAACGTCAGTCATAACATAACAATCTGTGATGCACTTAAGCAGGGTTATTTATATATAACACGAATATGCAATATGGGAGTAGAAATAGATTGCACCGATCGGGTGTCTGGAGCGATGCCTCGACAGGATTTTTATAGAAAACATGCCTCAGTTGGGCGTCTGAGCGACGCCACATAAAGGGCTTATAAATAATAGAAATGACAAGCATGCCACAGTCGGGCATCTTAGCGACACCACATAAAGGGCTTGTAAATAAAAGGAATAACAAGCATGCCGCAGTTGGGCGTCTTAGCGACACCCCATAAAGGGCTTATAAATAAGGGGAATAACAAGCATGCCGCAGTCGGGCGTCTCGGCGACACCACATAAAGGGCTTATAAATAAAAGGAATAACAAGCATGCCACAGTCGGGCGTCTTAGCGACACCACATTAAGGGCTTATAAATAAAAGGAATAACAAGCATGCCACAGTCGGGCGTCTTAGCGACACCACATAAAGGGCTTATAAATAAAAGGAATAACAAGCATGCCACAGTCGGGCGTCTTAGCGACACCACATAAAGGGCTTATAAATAAAAGGATCATAGTGAATATCCAGGAGGTAGAACCGTCCCAGGGATACTTGATAATTCAAATAATATAATGGGTTAGTCCATAGTAATAATAATCATAATCATCACAAGTCACAAGTCATGATCCAAGTTCTGGTTTAACAGTTTTCTCCTCCGAAGACCGACACTTGACCCATCCCAGACTGTAGTCCTTACCCATGGACACGGCTATTGGAATAGATGTATAATCTCTGCAGAGGGTGTACTCTTTACCCACGGGTAACGGATTTCTTTAGTCCATCGGGACTAATTCCGTCTACGGTCTTTTAATTGAAAACACACCTAACCGCACACACCAGCCTAACTTACCGGTGTCTGGAATCACCCACGACACCTGTTAAGCGAAACTCTAAGTGGGGAGGCTACGACCTCGACTTAGCATGGGATCACAAAATTTATACCGCGCGCAAACTAGGGGAGCTACCCCTTCGGCTACAACCGAAACACCCATGCCCCCGGACCAGGTGGCATGCCTACCGGATGCCTCCGGTAGCTTTCACCATGGCCTCTCTGTACGGTGTGTGCTAGGTAAGGGGTTGACAACTTACTGAACCGTACCCTACCTATGGCAGGGACAAGTGGTAGTACGAAACAAGTATGGGGGTTACTGGAACAAGACTCGATCTACGGCCGACTCAGGAGATTTAAGTATTCCCTACATGATTAGCATAGCAAATGTGTTTCAACCAACAGACAGAATCCCCACTCATCATACCTTACTATGCCATACAGGACACAACCGTCTCGACGGAGACTGGAGACAAGCTCGTGTCTACCCAAGACAGAGGCTTTCCCGGATTCCCTCCGATAGGTATGAAAGGCATACGAGGGTGATTACTATCACAAGTATATCAAATTCCAACAGTAAGGAATATTCATTATGCACTCATGAGTATGATCATATCATCACATAAAATAACGAATACTTCGTGTTGAGGTGGTGTTGTAACCGTATCAAACAACACACACCATATTAACCCAGGGTTCAGAATGCTTGCCTTCAAGTTGTGGAGAGGCAGGGTGCATCCCAAAAACTTTTTGAAAGTTTTCTTCTCTCTCCAAAATCCTATTTTAAGGAAATTTAAATTAACACATAATTTTAAAACAGTACAAAAAAGGTGTCTGGAAAATTTTCAAATAAATATGAAAATAAACTAGACATAATTTGAGAGACAACAAAAAAAGAATCAAGTCATTTGGACTTATATTTAAAAGGTTATGGCCAGTCAAAGTTTAGTCAAATTTCTGTTTTTAAAATAAAACAGAAAAAGAGGAAAAACGTTTCGAATAGATACACACAGGAGACGTACTTTGAGTTTTACGCCTCCTTCCTCCTCTGGCCGAACAGAGGCGGGGCTCCGGCGATCGACGCCGGCGAACGACGGCTCCCCGCAGGATTCTGAGGGCGGGGAAGGATCCGCCAGTCTAGGGCGGTCCACCCGGTGGTCGCTAGGTCGGCGGGGGTGGAGGGAATCGCCGGCGGCGAGTTCTGCGGCGGACGGCGACCTCAGGTGAATTGGGGCTTTCGGTTACGGCGGTTCCTGAGCAAGTTTGAGGTGCTGGGCAGCTCCGCACGGTCAAGGGGAGTCGGGTAGTGGTGCTAGATGGACGGGAGGAGCTCTACTTGCGATGAACTGGACCGGAGGGCGGCGGCGCCCGAACTGGCCGGAGACGGGGAAGGGAAGGGCTTCTGGCCTACTCGGGGGAGGGGGGCTCTAGAGAGATGGCCTGAGGCTGCCTGGGTGTTTGGATGAGCTCGGGGCCTCCATTTATAGCGCAACTAGGTCGGTTCCGCGGCCGTGAATAAGAACGCCGGCGAACCGCCATTCTGTTGCAGCAGGGGGGTGTGTGGTGGCGACGGGCGCTAGTGGACGCGTTCTTGGATAAGCTCGGACTCCAGAGGGCAGCTGGCACACACGTATGGCTCGGGCGGCGCCGTCCATGGCAGGGGCTGCTGTGGCCGTCCGCTTGCTGCCATGGCCGACCTGACGGCGGCGCGGTAGGGCGCCAGGGCGGCTCTGCGGCGAGGGAGGGGTCGGGCGTGCAGGCTGTGCGAGGGGAGTGGCCAGAACGAGCGCGGGGAGGCGGCAGTGGGACGCGGCGATTCGGTGCGCGCGCGTGCAAAACGTGCGCTCTGGGCGCGCCCAGCGCACGCACGCCAGGTGCTCGACGCAATGCCAACGCGTTCTAGGCCGCTCTGATGCCCCTCTAACTAAACAGAACTAGGCTAATGATTATGTGAGAGCTAATAGACATGCTGGTAAGGCCACTAGAGCAACTTCCTAATGCAAGTCTAAAAGCATGCCAAAACTGGCCATGCCCTTAACCTGCTTGATGAAATGCCAAGGGCATCTAGGCATCTCTTCTGCTGGCAAAAGTCTCCAGATCAAAGTCTCTTTAGATGTATGTGAGGGTGGCAAGGTTAGTTTGTTAAAAACAAAAACTTGTTAGTGCAAGTTTTTGAGAAAACCAATTATGGACCGAAAGTAAAGGGCATAGTTTCATGGACCAAAAATACTCCAATGGGTCCATTCTCCTGGACTTAAGGGTTTTGCAGGGAGGACTATAAGCAGGAGAAAGAATCAAGGGTAAAAGGGCAAGTTAAAATATAGTTGCAGTAGAAAATACCAAACTGAGCCAGAGAGCAAAAGAGGATGTTTTGCTCAAATTTTTCAAAGAACACCAGTGGGTTAACGCATATAGTTGAATTATATACTCCTACTAACATCTCCAAATTTTGGTGGAAATTTTAAAGAAATATTTAAATAGGTTGTAGTGCAATTCACAATCTGGACCAGATTTGAAAACCTGGGGTAAAGCTCAAAATTCACAATTGATTAAGAGAGGTTTTTGCATAGAAGTGATTTAGGAACACCAAATGTCATCCCCAAATTTTGGTGAAATTTTTAAATGAATCTATAAAAGGGTTGTAGTGCAAAGGAGCCTCTAAAACTTATAAAAATCATTTCAAAAGAAATAAGGCTCAGAAAAAATAATAATTATATAAATAATTCCACTGATAAAAGAAATGTTTTCTTGAGAGGGTATACAAGTCCAATAATATTTTTGGAAAGTTCTCACTTGGCGGAAAAACTCCACAATATCCAAGAAAAGGGAGGTTCTGCAACCAAAAGATAAATCCTGAAAATAAAAAATTAAATTTCCTGTCAAAATTTTAATTAATAAAACAAGGTCAAAATTTTGGGGTGTTACAATATGCAGATATGGCCTCGGAACACTAAGACCGAAAGTCGAGCGTGAATCATATAGTAGATATGATCAACATAGTGATGTTCACCATTGGAAACTACTCCATCTCACGTGATGATCGGACATGGTTTAGTTGATTTGGATCACGTGATCACTTAGATGATTAGAGGGATGTCTATCTAAGTGGGAGTTCTTAAGTAATATGATTAATTGAACTTTAATTTACCATGAACTTAGTACCTGATAGTATTTTGCATGTCTATGTTGTTGTAGATCAATGGCCCGTGCTACTGTTCGTTTTAATTTTATTGCGTTCCTAGAGAAAGCTAAGTTGAAAGATGATGGTAGCAACTACACGGACTGGGTCCGTAACTTGAGGATTATCCTCATTGTTGCACAGCAGAATTACGTCCTGGAAGCACTGCTAGGTGCCAGGCCTGCTGCAGATGCTGCTGATGATGTTAAGAATGTCTGGCAGAGCAAAGTTGATGACTACTCGATAGTTCAGTGTGCCATGCTTTACGGCTTAGAATCGGGACTTCAACGTCGTTTTGAACGTCATGGAGCATATGAGCTGTTCCAGGAGTTGAAGTTAATATTTCAAGAAAATGCCCGGATTGAGTGATATGAAGTCTCCAATAAGTTCTACAACTGCAAAATGGAGGAGAATAGTTCCGTCAATGAACTTATACTCAGAATGTCTGGGTACCACAACCACTTGACTCAACTGGGAGTTAATCTTCCTGATGATAGTGTCATTGACAGAGTTCTTCAATCATTGCCACCAAGCTACAAAAGCTTCGTGATGAACTATAATATGCAAGGGATGGGTAAGACAATTCCCGAGCTCTTCGCGATGCTAAAGGCTGTGGAGGTAGAAATCAAGAAGGAGCATCAAGTGTTGATGGTCAACAAGAACACTAGTTTTAAGAAGAAGGGCAAAGGGAAGAAGAGGAATTTCAAGAAGAACGGCAAGCAAGTTACTACTCAAGTGAAGAAGCCCAAGTCTGGACCTAAGCCTGAGACTGAGTGCTTCTACTACAAAGGGACTGGTAACTGGAAGCGGAACTGCCCCAAGTATTTGGCAGATAAGAAGGATGGCAAAGTGAAAGGTATATTTGATATACATGTTATTGATGTGTACTTAACTAATGCTTGCAGTAGCGCCTGGGTGTTTAATACTGGTTTTGTTGCTCATATTTGCAACTCGAAACAGGGGCTACGGATTAAGCGAAGATTGGCTAAGGACGAGGTGACGATGCGCGTGGGAAATGGTTCCAAAGTCGATGTGATCGGCGTCGGCACGCTACCTCTACATCTACCTTCGGAATTAGTTTTGGACATGAATAATTGTTATTTGGTGCCAGCGTTAAGCATGAACATTATATCTGGATCTTGTTTGATGCGAGATGGTTGTTCATTTAAATCAGAGAATAATGGTTGTTCTATTTATATGAGTAATATCTTTTATGGTCATGCACCCTTGATGAGTGGTCTATTTTTACTAAATCTCGATAGTAGTGATACACATATTCATAGTATTCAAGCCAAAAGATATAAGTTCAATAATGATACTGCAACTTATTTGTGGCACTGCCGTTTAGGTCATATTGGTGTAAAGCGCATGAAGAAACTCCATGCTGATGGGCTTTTGGAATCACTTGATGCTTGCGAACCATGCCTCATGGGCAAGATGACTAAGACTCCGTTCTCCGGAACAATGGAGCGAGCAACAGACTTGTTGGAAATAATACATACTGATGTGTGCGGTCCGATGAGTGTTGAGGCTCGTGGCGGGTATCGTTATTTTCTGACCTTCACATATGATTTGAGCAGATATGGGTATATCTACTTGATGAAACATAAGTCTGAAACATTTGAAAAGTTCAAAAAATTCCAGAGTGAAGTGGAAAATCATCATAACAAGACAATAAAGTTTCTACAATCTGATCATGGATGTGAATATTTGAGTTACGAGTTTGGTCTTCATTTGAAACAATGCGGAATAGTTTCGCAACTCACGCCACCCGAAACATGACAGCGTAATGGTGTGCCCCAACGTCGTAACCGCACTTTATTAGATACGGTGCGATCTATGATGTCTCTTACTGATTTACCGCTATCGTTTTGGGGTTATGCTTTAGAGACGGCTGCATTCACGTTAAATAGGGCACCATCTAAATCCGTTGAGACGACGCCATATGAACTGTGGTTTGGCAAGAAACCCAAGTTGTCGTTTCTTAAAGTTTGGGGCTGCGATGCTTATGTGAAAAAGCTTCAACCTGATAAGCTCGAACCCAAATCGGAGAAATGTATCTTCATAGGATACCCAAAGGAAACTGTTGGGTACACCTTCTATCACAGATCAGAAGGCAAGATATTCGTTGCTAAGAATGGATCCTTTCTAGAGAAGGAATTTCTCTCGAAAGAAGTGAGTGGGAGGAAAGTAGAACTTGATGAGGTAATTGTACCTGCTCCCTCATTGGAAAGTAGTTCATCACAGAAATCAGTTCCAGTGAGTCCTACAGCAATTAGTGAGGAAGCTAATGATGATGATCATGAAGCTACTGATCAAGTTACTACCGAACCTCATAGGTCAACCAGAGTAAGATCCGCACCAGACTAGTACGGCAATCCGGTTCTGGACGTCATGGTACTTGACCATGATGAACCTATGAAGTATGAAGAAGCGATGATGAGCCCAGATTCTGTGAAATGGCTTGAGGCCATGAGATCTTAGATGGGATCCATGTATGAGAACAAAGTGTGGACTTTGGTTGACTTGCCTGATGATCGGCAAGCCATAGAGAATGAATGGATCTTCAAGAAGAAGACTGACGCTGACGATAATGTTACTGTCTACAAAGCTCGACTTGTTGCGAAAGGTTTTTGATAAGTTCAAGGAGTATACTACGATGAGACTTTCTCACCCGTAGCGATGCTTAAGTCTGCATGAATTATGTTAGCAATTGCCGCATTTTATGATTATTAAATTTGGCAAATGGATGTCAAAACTGCATTCCTGAATGGATTTCTAGAAGAAGAGTTGTATATGATGCAACCAGAAGGTTTTATCGATCCAGAGGGTGCTAACAAAGTGTGCAAGCTCCGGCGATCCATTTATGGACTGGTGCAAGCCTCTCGGAGTTGGAATAAATGTTTTGATAGTGTGATCAAAGCATATGGTTTTATACAGACTTTTGGAGAAGCCTGTATTTACAAGAAAGTGAGTGGGAGCTTTGTAGCATTACTAATATTATATGTGGATGACATATTGCTGATTGGAAATGATATAGAATTTCTGGATAGCATAAAAGGATACTTGAATAAGAGTTTTTCTATGAAAGACCTCGGTGAAGCTGCTTACATATTGGGCATCAAGATCTATAGAGATAGATCAAGACGCTTAATTGGACTTTCACAAAGCACATACCTTGATAAGATTTTGAAGAAGTTCAAAATGGATCAGTCAAAGAAAGGGTTCTTGCCTGTATTACAAGGTGTGAAGTTGAGTGAGACTCAATGCCCGACCACTTCAGAAGATAGAGAGAAAATGAAAGTCATTCCCTATGCCTCAGCCAGAGGTTCTATCATGTATGCAATGCTGTGTACCCGACCTGATGTGTGCCTTGCTATAAGTATAGTAGCGAGGTACCAAAGTAATCCAGGAGTGGATCACTGGACAGCGGTCAAGAACATCCTGAAATACCTGAAAAGGACTAAGGATGTGTTTCTCGTTTATGGAGGTGAAAAAGAGCTCATTGTAAATGGTTACGTCGATGCAAGCTTTGACACTGATCCGGATGACTCTCAGTCACAAACCGGATACGTAATTATATTGAATGGTGGAGTTGTTAGTTGGTGCAGTTCCAAACAGAGTGTCGTGGCGGGTTCTACGTGTGAAGCGGAGTACATAGCTGCTTCGGAAGCAGAAAATGAAGGAGTCTGGATGAAGGAGTTCATATCCGATCTAGGTGCCATACCTAGTGCATCGGGTCCAATGAAAATCTTCTGTGACAATACTGGTGCAATTGCCTTGGCAAAGGAATCCAGATTTCACAAGAAGACCAAGCACATCAAGAGACGCCTCAATTCCATCCGTCATCAAGTGTCGGAAGGGGACATAGAGATTTGCAAGATACATATGGCTCTGAATGTTGCAGACTCGGTGACTAAGCCTCTCTCACGAGCAAAACATGATCAACACCAGGACTCCATGCGTGTTAGAATCATTACTATGTAACCTAGATTATTGACTCTAGTGCAAGTGGGAGACTGAAGGAAATCTGCCCTAGAGGCAATAATAAAGTTGTTATCTACATTTCCTTATATCATGATAAATGTTTATTATTCATGCTAGAGTTGTATTAACCAAAAACTTAGTACATGTGTGAATACATAGACAAACAGAGTGTCCCTAGTATACCTCTACTTGACTAGCTTCTTTATCAAAGATGGTTATGTTTCCTAACCATAGACATGTGTTGTCATTTGATGAACGGGATCACATCATTAGAGAATGATGTGATGGACAAGACTCATCCGTTAGCTTAGCACTATGATCGTTTAGTTTGTTGCTATTGCTTTCATCATGACTTATACATGTTCCTCTAACTATGAGATTATGCAACTCTTGAATACCGGAGGAACACTTAGTGTGCTATCAAACGTCACAACGTAACTGGGTGATTATAAAGATGCTCTACAGGTGTCTCCGATGGTATTTGTTGAGTTGGCATAGATCGAGATTAGGATTTGTCACTCCAATTGTCGGAGAGGTATCTCTGGGCCCTCTCGATAATGCACATCACTATAAGCCTTGCAAGAAATGTGACTAATGAGTTAGTTGCGGGATGATGCACTACGGAACGAGTAAAGAGACTTGCCGGTAACGAGATTGAACTAGGTATAGTGATATCGACGATCGAATCTTGGACAAGTAACATACCGATGACAAAGGGAACAACGTATGTTGTTATGCGGTTTGACCAATAAAGATCATCGTAGAATATGTGGGAGCCAATATGAGTATCCAGGTTCCGCTATTGGTTAGTGACCGGAGACGAGTCTCGGTCATGTCTACATAGTTCTCAAACGCGTAGGGTCCGCACTCTTAACGTTCGATGACGATCGGTATTATGAGTTTATGTGTTTTGATGTACCGAAGTTTGTTCAGAGTCCCGGATGTGATCATGGACATGACGAGGAGTCTCGAAATGGTCGAGACATAAAGATTGATATACTGGAAGGTTATGTTAGGACACTGGAAAGGTTTCGGATAGGTTTGGGCATTTTCCTGAGTATCGGGGGGTTACCGGAACCCCCCGGGGGATCAATGGGCCTTCATGGGCTTTAGTGGAAGAGAGGAGGAGGCGTCCAGGTGGAGGAGCACGCCCCCCAAGCCCAATCCGCACTGATAAGACATGATAAGGCATAAATGCCCTTCAATGATATGACCGTTAGGTGGATAAGATATTTTGGGACAGCTGGCGCGTAGCACAGCAACGGTCAGAAATTTGGCTATCAAATTCCTCAGGCCTATCATGTTCCTCACTAGTAGGCAATCCGCACTGGCGAATTCCTAACTCCTCAGTCAGCAAAAATTCCTCAGAGACTAGAAGATCTTCGTCTTTGTCACTGAAGAAATTGACTGAACTGCATGAGATTTCTAATGGTTTCACTCCAAAGGATTGGTAGGTGTAGGATTCTGAGATGAGCATCACATGGAAACTTTTCCTTCGTCTTTCCTTGACCCCCTTTAATAGTACGGTGTTTTCTATGACTCAAGAAAGAGAAAAACGAAGCTATGAAAACAAAAGTCTTCATGCTTCATATTCCTCGCATGAATATCAAGTCTTCACGGTCGCACCAATTTCTTCACTTTCAAAGCCTCCAGAAAGCCAAAGTCTTCAGTTGAAGACATTCATTTTTAGGGGTCGACTTTCTTTGTAAATATCAAATTCCTCATAGACTTATAGACCTGTGTACACTCACAAACACATTAGTTCCTTAACCTATAAGTCTTCAATACACCAAAATCACTAAGGGGCACTAGATGCACTTACAATCTCCCCCTTTTTGGGGATTGATGACAATATACGTTAAGTTTTCAATGGGGATAAACATATGAAGTGGAACTACTGATATTGAGGAATTTGATTGCACGATATAGAAGAACTCCCCCTGAAGATGTGCATATGTGAGGAATTTGCTCATGAGAAGCAATGCACATTGAAGAGTAGAATCATGGAGATCTCCCCCTATATCTTGTAATTCATAGACGCATTTAACATATGATATTTGAAATGCATGATGAAATATGGTGACTGATGTAATTAAACATGTGTGCATTAACATATATGAGGAAATAGCATGCAGAAGAACATAGCAAAAGTATCAGACAACCATCGGGTTTAAGTTTACAACTCGATCCAATAAAGACTTCAAAAGAACGAGAGTTGTAACTTAGAAAAAGACGCCCATATATAGACCCGCTTGAAGACTAACTCAAATTTCTCCCCCTTTGTGAGCGAATGACCAAAAGGGACGAAAAATGAGGACTAACGCCCCTGAAGAATATCATCACGAAGTTGATCGAGGAGCGCCAGTGTTGTTGGGGTCGGTTGTTGAAGTAGGGCCTGCAGCAATGTCGTCCAAGTCTTCATTTTCATCAGTCTCGCATGATGAAGAATAAGAGCTGGCCACCAAGTGAGGAACTTTGACCCTCTTGAATTTCTTCAAAGGTGGCTGAGACCAGTCAAAGTCCTGCTTGAAGCCCATCTGCTTGATATCTTCTTCACCGTAGAGGTGAGACAATACTGCCCAGGTACGATCAAATACTTCATGCAGATAGTAATGGTTCTTCTTCATTGAATTCTGAGTGATTGACATGTTCTGAAGAAGTTAACCAAACTGTCTTTTGACCCATTTGTGGCTGCGATCGTCCTTTTGGTGAAGACTGAGGAGAAGCTCACGATCAATCAACACCCTTGGAGCAGTTGCTTGAGGATTTGAATTTGAAGCATTAGCGGGAGAGTCGTGAGTGGGAGAGTCAACATTGGTGGAGTAGAATGCTGCTTTGCGAAATTGGCCATCCAATGGACGTGTGCCTTCATCAATAACAGTGGCCTTGCCCTTCTCATCAGCTGAGGAAATGGTTCGTTTGAGGACTTCAATTGGGGGCAAGTAGCTGCCATGGTTAAGAGTATCAGCCTTGTAGTTGATTGAAGACCTTGATCTGATAAATCTCATGATCCAAGGAGATAAGGCTTCAATTCAAATGGTGAAAGAGCAACATTGGCCATAGTCCTGATGAAGAAATCATGGTAGTTGGCATGAACTCCGTGGATGATGTTGAATAGTAGATTCTTCATGATGCCAACGACCTCTTCTTCATTAGAGTCATGGCCCTTGATTGGACTAAGGGTCTTGGTCAATATTCTGTATACAGTCCTTGGCACATAGAGCAATTACTTCACGAGGAATTTGGTTCTTGGGGCTTGGTCAGGCTTCAGAGGCTTCATCAACACTTGCATGAAATGATCAGATAGCTCAGGTTCATGGTAGATGAGTCTTGCACCTTCAAGGGGAGGACTGACTGGTAGGGCATGAAGTAATTCAGAGGCCAGTGCTTTGTAGTGAGTGTTCTCAGTCATCTAGTCCAACACGCATGAATTCACATCTTCAGCATTGCCGAGGATGTGCAACGTAGAGTAGAACTGAAGACTTAGCTCTTCATTCCAGTCACAGATGTCGGTGCAGAAATTGAGCAGTCCAGCGTCATGAAGAACACTGAGGACTGGGGTGAAGCAGGGCAGCGACTCCATATCAACAAGAGGAATATGCTCATGGTCAAAGATCTTCTCTTTATCGAACAGCAGTGAAGAGTAGAAGTTCATCTGACTTGTTGTCCAGAACCGCTTGCGTCGAAGACGAGCAGAGTCATAAGGATTATATTATGTGAAGAACACATGTTCATGGAAGAAATCATCAGCTTTGAACTTCTGTTTCTTTGAGAAGGGATTCTTTGGCTTCAACTGAGGAGTGTCAGTCAAAGTATTCACAACCTCTTGAATCACAGTCTCAGGAGCCGCAGGCTGAGGAATTTCAGTTGCAATGTCATCGGTAGCAGCCTGGGTCTCCATTTCTTCAACAACATTTACATCAGTGCTAGTGGCTAGAATTTCTTCAGGGATGGTAAGAAGAGAAGCTTGAGGTTCTTCAGAGCCCGTATGAGTTTCTTCAATTTGGACTGGGGACTGAGGAATCTGTTGCAGAGGGGTGACCATTGGTGAATTGGGGTGATGACTTTCCCAATAGTCATCATTTAGAATTGGAGTGGTCCACCCAATGTCCATGTCTTCTTCTTCATCAATTTCCTCAACGCCTGCCTCTTCATCCATGAACTGAGGCATGGGCGATGATACCAGAGGGGTTGAAGGGATGTTATCCACTTCAATTTCTTCATCCAACTGCTCTAACGAAGCAGCAGCAGGATCTTCTTCATCTGATTCATCGGGAATTTCATAATCTTCACCATAGGCCCCAGGTTCTTTGATGGCATGCTTGAAACAGGAACAACATCTATAGGATTGTCATAAGAGCTCGTCAAAGTCTTCTTTTTCTTTGGTGTTGAAGACTCTGAGGCGGTAGATGCTTTCCTTTTCTTCACAGCTGCTCGGTCCGCAGCCTTGGTTTTCTTCGCTTCTGATGTAGAAGGAAGAATAGGACTTGGTGTTGGTGCAGAAGGAGCAGAGGAAATTGGTGCAGTTTCCTCAGGTGCAACTGATGCAGTTGCCCTGGATTGTTCAGTGTCTTCACGCGCAGCAGCAGATGCTTCAGCTGGCCTGGCTTGATCTTCAGGCGCAACACTAGGGGTTGCCCTGGCAATTTCTTCAGTGGCTGAAATGTCTTCAGTAGCCTGATTTTCATCAGTGGTGCTGGCATGTTCTTCAGTAGGCTGTGCAGATGCTTCATCCTGAGGAGATTCACGTTGCGTTGGGGCTGCAACATTGGAGGAACCCCTTCGCCATCTTGACGAATCTGACTTTGGCTCCCTGCCAATCTGCATGGTAAGCGTCAAATTCATCACTGAGTCCTTTGATCTCAGCTTGTATGGCAACAAGTTCATCAATTGTCATTTTGACAACATGCTTCTTCAGAAAACGCTCCTTCTTGTACTGAGCTTTCTTCAGCTGCCTGGCCTTCTCAAATGTCCATTTTTCCTCACCTATGAAGGCGGTTAGCATGTGACTTTGGCCAGGTATGAGCTTGAAGTCAGGCATAGGAGTGTGGGGGTCCTTGTGCCAGAGATCAATGAAGTCCAAGACCAGCTTGGGATCCAACAGAAGACGCAAATCTGTGCCTTTGGCTCTAGCGGCCCGTTGCTGTCTGTCACTGATGATATCAGCAAGTTCATCATCATCAGCTTCATCTTCGCTTGACGGTACATGGAAGGCAACATGCTTCTTGTGAGGACTTGGTCTAGTGCCTCGTCCAGCAGTAGCCTTGGTCTTCAGCAAAGTGGGGCCTATTGAGGACTGCAGAGGAGCTGAAGAACTTGCAGATGCTGCTGAAGCAATTGAGATGCCTGTGGTCCTTTGGCAAGAGGCGAGATGCATAGGTGCCGAGGACTTTGCCGGAGGAGCTGAGGGCTTTGCAACCGGAGGAACTGGGGCAGCTTGAGGAATTTGGCGTGAGAGCATAGATGAGCTTGGTCGTGAGGGCATTGCTGAGGAACTTGGTGGCGTAGCCTTCTTGGGCTTGCTAGCAGAGGCCTCAGCAGCGGCAACAGCAGAGTCTTCGTTGAATTTCCTCACTGCTTCCCTAGCCAGTTTGGCCAATTTTGCTTGCCGCTTGGCCCATTCATCAGGATAGTCCTCACCGCGCTTGAGGCTGGTGGGATTAGCTTCTTGGCTAGGTGCCAGTGGAGGTCTTGGGAAAGGAGGCTGTATAGCGAATTTCTTCATTTACTTAGGAGTAACATATCGGTATTCCCTCCATTCCCTGCCCATCTTCTTTCAATCCTTTGAATGCGCACCTTGAGCTCATTCTTCCTTTCCTTTCCATGAATTGCCTCATCAGGTGAGCAATACCCTGCATAGATGTCATCAGGGATTTCAAAGGCATTGTTCACTTCCAGTTTCTTGCCTCCCTTCTGAGGTTTCTTGCCATCTGCCATTTTCTTCAGCTGAGGATTTTCAACAATTGAGTTCTCTGAAGAGGTATGCAATTTGTCTTCGAGGAACGCTGCAAATGAGTTAAGTTGATGAGAACCTAGAGATTCAGCAGCGAACATGTGTACCTGTGAACAGAGTATAGGTGCGAAGAACTTGCAGAGGTCATATGCGTTCTTAGAAGCTTTTGCGAAATGAACAAGTTTGAGGAATTTGGCAAGAGGTGTCTTGAGGAATTCCACTAAGAGTTGTTTGACTTAGATTCCAGAGTTGTATAGATTGAAAATCCACGTAATTGAGGAATCTTGAAGAAAAACATTGCTTAGAGAAAGAAATCAAGAACAGATGCTTGTGTGAGGTGTTTAAAGTGTGGAAGTTGAAGAATAAACACCTTTTGAAGATTTATGAAAATCATCAGAATCAACAAGGGCAGTAAAAGTAACTTTTAATTACCCTTGACGAAGAACACGACGAGCTGAGAGTTGTAGATTGGAAGTTCGTCAGTCCAGATCTTCCACGCCCTAACTTGGCAGAGGAAGACAGCTATGGCGGCGGCGGAGTGAAGATATCCGCAACCGGCGCGAGTACGACGACGACGAGGTCGAGTGTAACACCCCGAGAATCATGCTACAGTAACTCTCTGTGATTAAGCTAATCACGTTGCTAAACAGGGCTTGATCACATTGGAATCACCTTTCTTTCAAACTCCTAATTCAAACTTCAAATATAATTAAAGTGAAAAATAAAAGTTTTCAAAAGTTTAAACAAAAATGTTCCATGGGTGCCAAATAATACACTGGTAATTATTGTGGAGAAAACTCCTTTTTAGAAAATGCCTAAGTATTTTAAAATGGGTTAAAAGGGTGAAAGAAAACAAATAAAAGAAAATGCAAAACAAAACAGAAAACAGAACAAAAAAAAGGGGAACAAAAGCCCCCCCACTGGACATGGCCCAACTGGGCCACCCCAGGCCCAGCCGGCCGGCCCAACCCCCCTCACCTTATCCCCTCCCCCCCACCGACAGCCTACCCACTCGCTCTCCCCCCCCCCCGAAATATCGCACCTCCCTCCCCTGCCCCCCCCGATCTGGATCGAGGAGGAGGCCGTCGCCGTCGCCGTCGCGCTCGACCCCGCGCCCTCGCCTCGCCGGAGCACTGCATCGCCGGCCTGCCTCCTCCTCCTCGCCGGCTTGCGCCTCGACACCGCATCGCCGTCGCCCCCGTCTCCCCCCTCGACCCCCACTGCCGTGACCCTGCATCCCACGGTGAGGCCACCGGCCTCCGTCGCCCGCCCCTCTCCCCTCGGTCACCGCCGCCCCGCTCGCGCTCCGGCGCGCCCAGACGCGCCCCGCCGCGCCTGGCCACGCACGCGCGCCCGCACGACCTTCGCCCGCGCGCGCCCCGACCGCGCGCCAGCATCGGCCACGCCCCGCCTGCCCCCCCTCGTCCTCGCGCCCTCGCCGTCGCGGGCAGGCCCATAGACTCGACCGCGCCCCCCCTCGCAGCTTCTTCCCCACGCCCGACCGCACCGACGCGCGCCCGCGCGCGCCGCGCCGCCGTTGCCTCCCACCGGCGTTGGCCTCTGGCTTCGCACCGCACCTCGCCCCCGTACGCGCCCGTGGCCGCGCGTGGCCGCCTCTGCCCGTCCCCTGCTGCGGCGCTGCTCCGGCCGGCGAGCCTCGCCCGCGCGCGCCCCGACGGCCTTCGTCCGCCGCGCCCCCTCGCCGTCCCGTTCGGGCGGACGCCCGACGCCGTTACGCCGTTGCGCCCGTAGCCGCAGTGCCCTCTGGGCCACTGCCAGTGGGCCTCGCCCCTCTGGGCCACCGCCAGGTGGGCCTAGCCCCACCTGAGCTACTGGCCACTGGGCCCGACCCCCTGGCCCAATGACAAACGGGCCCCCAGCGCCAGAAAGTTTACTAATAAAATAAATAAATAAAATTAAAATATAAATAAATAAATAATAGTAATAATAATAATAATGATAATAATAAAACAAAAAACTAATTAATAAATAATTAAAATAAATAAAATATTAATAATAAGAAAGATAATACTAAATTAATTAATAAAAATAAATAAAGAAATAAAAATAATTTTAATTAATTCATTAATTAAATAAATAAATTAATTAAGTTAAATAATCCTGTTTAATTTAATTAAATAATAATTAATTAGCTAAACCCTAATTAACCTAAATAGTGAATGACAGGTGGGTCCCACTGGACCCACCTGTCTGGTTTGACTGGTCAGCCGACCTGTTGACCTGCTGACGTCAGCATTGCCTCATGCTGACGTCATAATTCATTTTTGCTTAATATAAATAATTCCAGAAATTCAAATAAACTTTGAAAATTCATATCTTTTAAACCGTAACTCGGATGAAAATGTTTTCTATATGAAAGTTGCTCAGAACGACGAGACGAATCCGAATACGCAGTCCGTTCTTCCACCACACCTCCCTAACCTATCTAACTAGCAACTTTCCCCCTCCGGTCCGTCTGTCCGAAAACGCAAAACATCGGGAATACTTTCCCGGATGTTCCCCCCCGTCACCGGTACCACCTACTGTCGCGTTAGGACACCCCTAGCACCGCTCATTGTCATGTCACGCATCGTCATGCTTATGTTTGCATTGTATTTACTGTTTCTTCCCCCTCTTCTCTCCGGTAGACTACGAGACCGACACTGCTGCTGCCCAGTTCGACTACGGAGTCGACGACCCCTCCTACTTGCCAGAGCAACCAGGCAAGCCCCCCCCTTGATCACCAGATATCGCCTACTCTCCTCTATATTGCTTGCATTAGAGTAGTGTAGCATGTTACTGCTTTTCGATATCCTATTCTGATGCATAGCCTATCCTTGCTACTACTGTTGATACCTTTACCTGCAGTCCTACATGCTTAGTATAGGATGCTAGATTTCCATCAGTGGCCCTACATTCTTGTCCGTCTGCTGTGCTATGCTATCGGGCCGTGATCACCTGGGCGGTGATCGCGGGTATATACTTATATACTATATACATGACACATGTGATGACTAAAGTCGGGTCGGCTCGTAGGAGTACCCGCAAGTGGATCTTTGTGGCGGAGCGACAGGGCAGGTTGAGACCGCCTAGGTAAGAGGTGGGCCTGGCCCTGGTCGGCGTTCGCGGATACTTAACACGCTTAACGAGATCTTGGTATTTGATCTGAGTCTGGCCATTTGGTCTATACGCACTAGCCATCTATGCAGGAGTAGTTATGGGTATCCCGGCGTCGTGGTATCAGCCGAAGCCCTCGTGACGTCAGCGACTGAGTGGCGCGCGCCGTGTTGGACCGCTTTGACGTAACCGCCGTGATCGTGTGGGTTGCTAGGTCTGCTCGCGGCCGCGTTCGCAACGTGCAGGTGTGCATAGGGCGATGGGCCCAGACCCCTGCGCGCTTAGGATTAGACCGGCGTGCTGACCGCTCTGTTGTGCTTAGGTTGGGCTGCGACGCGTTGATCTTACGAGGCCGGGCATGACCCAGAAAAGTGTGTCCGGCCAATTGGGATCGAGCGTGTTGGGTTATGTGGTGCACCCATGCAGGGAAGTTTATCTATTCGAATAGCCGTGTCCCTCGGTAAAAGGACGACCCGGAGTTGTACCTTGAGCTTATGACAACTAGAACTGGATACTGAATAAAATACACCCTTCCAAGTGCCAGATACAACCCGGTGATCGCTCTCTAACAGGGCGACGAGGAGGGGATTACCGGGTAGGATTATGCTATGCGATGCTACTTGGAGGACTTCAATCTATTCTCTTCTATATGCTGCAAGATGGAGATGACCAGAAGCGTAGTCTTCGACAGGACTAGCTATCCCCCTTTTAATTCTGGCATTCTGCAGTTCAGTCCACTGATATGCCCCTTTACACATATACCCATGCATATGTAGCGTAGCTCCTTGCTTGCGAGTACTTTGGATGAGTACTCACGGTTGCTTTTCTCCCTCTTTTCCCCTTTCTATACCGGATTGTCGCAATCAGATGTCGGAGTTCAGGAGCCAGACGCCACCGTCGACGACGACACCTACGGCACTGGAGGTGCCTACTACTACGTGCAGGCCGCTGACGACGACCAGGAGTAGTTAGGAGGTCCCAGGCAGGAGGCCTTGCCTCTTCGATCGTTGCTACTTTTGTGCTAGCCTTCTTAAGGCAAAACTTGTTTAACTTATGTCTGTACTCAGATATTGTTGCTTCCGCTGACTCGTCTATGATCGAGCACTTGTATTCGAGCCCTCGAGGCCCCTGGCTTGTATTATAATGCTTGTATGACTTATTTATGTTTTAGAGTTGTGTTGTGATATCTTCCCGTGAGTCCCTGATCGTGGTCGTACACATTTGCGTGCATGATTAGTGTACGGTCAAATCGGGGGCGTCACATCGAGGCAGTGAAGCTCTTCCTCACCGATGACGATGGAAGTAGCGGCAGCGCTAGATATTGAGAGCTGGAGCGAGGGGAGTGAGGTCGAGTGAGGTAAATGTAGTCCGAGGAGGGTGAGGGGTATATATAGCCGAGGTGAAAAACTGCTCGCCCGAGGAAAATGGACGAACGTGCCCCTGACTCTTCTCATCCTAGCGAAATGTGTCACTCACGTACAGAGCGGTGGCGATCGTGTGAGATCATGGGCGAATAGATAAATCCTATCGTGGGATGTGGAATGGTTTGAGAGGCAAAAGCCGAAAATTCAGATTAGAATATTTCAACATTTCGTTCGCAAATTCTTCAGCTGACAAGGACACCGTGAAGATTTTGAAAGGGTTTCAAATAGAACGCACATGAAGAATTTGTGAATAGATTGGGTTGAGTTTAGCATAGAGGGGGAAGGGTCCGATCACATTCACTTAGCAAAAAAGGCAACTTGAAGAAATATCAATAAGTGAATGTTGTAGAGGACTAAAACTCATATATCTATATAGTCAATGAAGAACAACGACGGAAAGAGTGAAGATATTGCAAAGTTGAAGAATTCAACAAATGACGAAATTCAAAAATTGAAGATAAACTCAAATTGAAGATTTTCAACTTTTGTTCGTGGCGTGTCCCACCGTATAAGAATGATGATTTCAGACGCCGCGTACAATTGTCGTAGGGCTCTGAGAATCAAATTCTTCATTAATTACTTCACACTTAGAGGGTTAGTCTTCATTGATTGAAGAAAAACGTTACTTCGTGTGTTGCACATCTAAGTCATCAATTTTGCATAAGTGTTAGGATGTGTGTCCTTTTCAAAGGACATTCGAAGATTCTAAGATATTTAGCTCACACCGCAACTTGCTAAATCTCTTCTCATCCAAGGGCTTTGTGAAGATATCGGCTAGCTGTTCTTCAGTCTTCACGTGCTCGATAGAGATGTCGCCGTTCAACACATGATCACAAAGAAAATGATGACGAATCTGAATGTGCTTTGTCTCCGAGTGTTGAACCGGGTTATGAGAAATCTTGATAGCACTCTCATTGTCATAGTAGAGAGGCACATTCTTTACGTTGATGCCGTAGTCCTTGAGGGTTTGCTTCATCCATAGCAATTGAGCACAGCACGAACCAGCAGCAATGTACTCAGCTTCAGCAATAGGAAGTGATACGCAGTTCTGTTTCTTCGAGGACCAACATACCAAGGATCGTCTGAGGAAATGGCATGTGCCTGATGTTGACTTGCGGTCCACACGATCACCCGCATAGTCAGAGTCAGAATATCCAATGAGATCAAAAGCCGAGCCCTTTGGGATACCATAATCCAAGTGTTGGAGTGTGAGCTAGATATCGAAGAATATGCTTCACAACCTTATGGTGTGATTCCTTCGGTGTAGCTTGAAAACGGGCACACATGCAAACACTAAGCATAATATCTGGCCTAGATGCACATAAATACAATAAAGAGCGAATCATGGAGCGGCATACCTTTTGATCGAAGTCGATACAATTTTCATCAGTGGCCATTTGTGGGCATAGGAATTTTGACGCCTTTGCAATCTTGCATGCCGAATTTCCTCAATACATCCTTGAGGTATTTCTCCTGAGATATGGAGATGCCGTTGCGCTGTTCACGAATTTGAAGAACTAAGAAGAATTTCAGTTCTCCCATCATAGACATTTGATACTCCTCACTCATCATATAGGAAAATTCGTCACTGTAACGTTGGTCACAGCCAAAGATAATATCATCAACATATATTTGGCACACAGATAATTCATCATCATAGGTTTTGGTGAAAAGAGTTGGGTCAAGTGAACTGGGTTTGAAGCCTTTCTTCCTGAGGAATTCCTTCAAAGTATCATACCACGCCCCAGGGGCCTGCTTGAGGCCATAGAGGGCCTTATTGAGTCTGAAGACTTTGTCAGGATGCTTTGGATCTTCAAAACCTGGGGGTTGAGCAACATATACTTCTTCCTCAAGCTTACCATTGAGGAATGCACTTTTCACATCCAATTTATATAAGATGATATTATGATGGTTAGCATAAGCAAGCAATATGCCAATAGCATCAAGTCTAGCAACAGGTGCAAAAGTTTCATCGAAATCAATTCCATCAACCTGCGTGTATTCTTGAGCTACTAGCCATGCCTTATTCCTCACTACAAGGCCATTTTCATCTTGCTTGTTGCGGTAGATCCATTTGGTGTCGATGATATTGTGCTTGCGAGGGTCTGGTCGCTTGACGAGTTCCCGGACATTGTTGAGCTCGAACTGATGTAATTCCTCTTGCATCGCTTGAAACCACTCAGGCTCCAGAAATGCCTCATCTACTTTGGTGGGCTCTCTGATAGAGACAAAAGCAAAGTGCCCACAAAAGTTTGACAAATGTGAAGCCTTTGAGCGTGTGAGAGGACCTGGTGCGTTGATGTCACTGATGATTTCTCGTAGTTGGCTCAGCATTTTCTTTAGAGCCATTTTCTTCAGATGCAACAGCTTGCTGTTCTTCACATTCTGGAATGACTTCTTCAGCAGATTCTTCAGTAGGAATGACATCCTCAGTAGCCTTGAACTTGATAGTTTCCTCAGGTGACTTTTCATCTAGCACAGGAGGTAGGTGCTCTCTTTGCGAGCCATTAGTTTCATCGAACCGCACATCTACGGTTTCAACAACCTTGTGGTGAAAGGAGTTGAAGACTCTGTAGGTGTGCGAGTCCTTTCCATAACCAAGCATAAAATCTTCATGTGCTTTCGATGCAAATTTAGATTTGTGATGAGGATCTCTAATCCAACATTTAGCACCGAAGACTTTGAAATAACTCACATTGGGTTTCTTGTCAGTGAGGAGTTCATATGAGGTCTTTTTGAAGAATTTGTGAATATATACCCTGTTTATGATGTGGCACGCAGTATCAATTGCCTCAATCCAGAAGTGACGAGGCATCTTGTATTCATCAAGCATAGTGCGAGTCATCTCAACAAGATTCATGTTCTTGCGCTCCACGACGCCATTCTGCTGAGTAGCGTAAGGAGTAGATAACTCATGAGTAATACCAAGTTCATCAAGATAGTCATCAAGACCAGTATTCTTGAAATCGGTCTCATTGTCACTTCTGATGTGCTTGATCTTCACACCAAAGTTGATTGAAGCCCTTGAGGAAAATCGTTTGAAGACTTCCTGCACTTCACGTTTGTAAGTGACAATATGCACCCATGTATAACGAGAATAGTCATCAACAATAACAAAGCCATATAAAGATGCTTCATTGTTGAATGAGGAATAATGATTAGGGCCAAAGAGATCCATGTGAAGCAATTCAAATGGACGAGTGGTAGTCATGATAGTCTTTGAGGGATGCTTGGCCTTGGTCATATTTCTAGCTTCACAAGCTCCGCACAGGTGATCCTTGAGGAATTTGACATCCTCGATGCCAATGACATGCTTCTTCTTCACGAGAGTGTGCAAGTTCCTCATGCAAGCATGACCTAGTCGTCGAGTAGCCAGCCTTTTGAAGCTTTTACAAGTAGGCATGTAGCAGGTTGTGGTCCTGTAGAGAAATCAACAATAGACAGATCTCCTCTCCTAAATCCTTCGAAGACTTTGGAATGGTCAGCTTCCATGATCACAACACAACGCTACTTGCCAAAGATGACAACCATATCAAGATCACAAAGCATTGAGATAGACATGAGGTTGAATCCTAAGGACTCAACAAGCATGACTTTGTCCATGTGTCGATCCTTCGAGATCGCAACCTTACCTAGACCCAATGCCTTGCTTTTGCCTTTGTCAGCGTAGGTGATATGCTTCAGATGCGATAGAGATAAAGCAGTGTCCATCAATAAGTTCCTGTCACCAGTCATGTGATTTGTACATCCACTATCGAGGACCCACTCAGTGGCTTTGGGTTGATCATCCTGCAAATGAATTAGTGCAACTTACGAACTCATATACTTCATAAGTGAAGAATATGACATCAAATTCACCAGATCTATTTCATCAATCAGTAAAACAGATAGAAGTATGAGGACGTGAGAAACGAAAATTCATTTCTTCATGATTAGCTTGCGCCCTTTCAAGCATATTCAGGTCTCCAGCAAATTCTTCAGACGTTTAAGTTCGTCTGGAGACCTGACCCTCCAAAAGAGATTAGTTCTTTTTCTTCACCACCCACATCTGGAGGGGTGGCAAAGAGTTCATCATTCTACGAGCTCCATAAGAGAAAGGTGGCATAGATGCCAATCCACTTCGTTTCACATAAGAGGGGTTAGGGTAAGCATATGAATAAGCAGAGAAATTCTTCGAGGATTTATGAACATAATGATTTGAAGAATAATGCACATATTCATAAACCTTAGATTTTCCCTGCGAAACAGAAGCATTAGCACGATGATGTTCATATGAGGACTTTGATCCATATGAGGAATTTGATCCACGTGAGGAATTTGGTCCATATGAGGACTTGGATCCATATGAAGACTTTGGTCCATATGAGGAATTTGATCTGGGGTTCCTATTCTTCACAGGTGGTGTCATGATGACATTCACCTGAAGAATTTCAAGGCACCTTTCGGGAACCCAGATTTTCTTCATAGGGGGACCGTTCCTGCAGTTAGTGCCAACATATCTAGCAAATACTTCACCATTCTGGTTTTTGAACAACTTATAGTTGGAGTCAGACGACTCATCAGAAGAATATGAAAATTCACATGTAAAGACAGATAAAGTAGATGGATCTACTGGAGGTCCTTTTGTAGCAACCCATGAGGTTTTGGGAAACTGCTCAGGCTTTCAGTATGTTCCATCAGCATTGAGTTTCCTCTCAAAGGCAATACCCTCTTTCCTAGGGTTCCTCTTGAGGATCTGGTTTTTAAGCACATCATAAAGAGCCCGATGCCCTTTGAGGATTTTGTACATGCCTGTCATATACAATTCCTTTAGCCCTGCATTGTCAGTGATACTAGCAGCATCCTCAGAGGAGGAACTAGTGATAGCAGAGACAGTTGAAGAATTTGCAGCAATAGAAGCATTTGAACTTTCAGGTGAAGAATAAGCAGATTCACGTTCAGTGCACTTCAGACATGGTAATATGAATTCTTCCTGAGTGGCACTGATCTGTTGAGCAAGCAATGAATCATGCTCCTTCTAAAGATCTTCATAACTCACCCTTAGCTTCTCAAGATCTTGCTTTCTTTGAAGAAATTCATAAGAAAGCTTCTCATGATCACATAAGAGAGTGTTATGATGACTCTGAAGGTTAACAAACTTGGACTGAAGTCTCTGAAGATTGTCAGTCAAGGTTTGAGTGCGATCCATTTCTTCATCTAACATATCATCGCTCTCATTAAGCATATTTTGAACTTTTTCCAAAGATCTTTGTTGTTTAGTGGCAAGGGAAGCAAGTTTGGTATAGCTGGGTCCAAATTCATCACTAGACTCAGACAGGTAGCATTCAATTATCTTGGCACCTTTAGCCATAAGGCATGGTTCAGAGGATAATGATTCCGGATCAAAAGTCATCGCCTTGAGCGATTCCTTGAAATCCTCAAACCAGGGATCATGACGAGTTCGATGATCTTCATATACCTCAGAGAGTCGGTCCCAGATAAGCTTCACATGGCTGAGATGCATAATGTTCCTGAACTGATTTTGTGATAGACAGGAGCAGTTGATGTCCTTAGCCGTGAGGTTGAGTAGAGTGTACTTGCGAATATCATTAGCCTCCTCCATCTTGCATAGATCGGTAAGACCAATCTCAGTGACGGTCCACAGTTCGCTGTTCATCGCCATGAGGCGCTTCTTCATCATGGCCTTCCACTTGGGATAATCATGACCGTCAAAGATGGGGCATGACACAATCTTCATTCATGCGGTCGACATAACTAATACTCCAGGAGGTTAAAGCAAAATCACATAGAACAAGGGAATACCTTGCTCTGATACCAATTGAAAGTGTGTTATATCGACTAGAGGGGGGTGAATAGGCTATTTTTACAAATTCGTCACTAAGGAATTTCACAGTGAGGAAATTCCTAAGTCACGAACAACTAGCAGCGGAATAAGTACTCAGAAGTAAACATAAAAGAGCAGTAGCACAGTCATCATGATGAAATGAAAACAAGCACAGAGTAAAAATAGCGTAAACACAGGATAGGCAGGCTGAAGACAAACTAACTAAAGAAATTGAACTGAGGAAATTGAGAAAGTCTTCAGTCAAAGTATTCAAACAGTAACAATCAAGAACAACAACACAGTAATGAGGAAATGAAAGAGTTGAGGAAATAGAACCAGTTAGCTCGGTGATGACAGTGATTTGGTAGACTAGTTCCAACTGCTATGACAGTTGTACGTCTGGTTGGAGTGGCTAGGTATTTAAACCTGAGGACACACATTCCTCACCGTTTCTCCTTGAGCTAAGGTCACACAGACCTCGCCCAATCACTCGTGGTAAGTCTTTAGGTGACTTCCAAACCTTCACAAACTCGGTCACTCGGCGATCCACAATTTCCTCTTGGATGCTCTAGACCATGATGCCTAACCGTCTGGAAGATGCACACAGGAACAATCACTTCAGTGACGCTCAATCACTTTGGGTTTGTAGGTGTTTGGGTTTGGGTTTTCCTCACTTGATGATTTTCGCTCAAAGTCCTCGGAGGATGGGATGCTCTCAATGACAAGTGTCAGTTTCTCTCGGAGCAGCCAACCAGCTAGTGGTTGTAGGGGGCGGCTATTTATAGCCTAGGGAGCAGCCCGACATGATAAGACATAAATGCCCTTCAATGATATGACCTTTAGGTGGATAAGACATTTTGGGACAACTGGCGCGTAGCACAGCAATGATTGGAAATTTGGCTATCAAATTCCTCAGGGCTATCATGTTCCTCACTAGTAGGCAATCCGCACTGGCGAATTCCTAACTCCTCAGTCAGAACAAATTCCTGAGAGACCAGAAGATCTTCGTCTGTTTCACTGAAGAAATTGACTAAACTGCATGAGATTTCCAATGGCTTCACTCGAAAGGATTGCTTATATGTAGGATTTTGAGATGAGCATCACTTGGAAACTTTTCTTTAGTTTTTCCTCGACCCACCTTTAACATTACGGTGTTTCCTATGACTCAACAAAGATAAAAACGAAGCTATGAAAACAAAAGTCTTCACGCTTCATATTCCTCGCATGAATATCAAGTCTTCACGGTCACACCAATTTCTTCACTTTCAAAGTCTTCAGAAAGCCAAAGTCTTCAGTTGAAGACATTTTTTTATAGGGGTCGACTTTCTCTATAAATATCAAACTCCTCATATACTTATAGACCTATGTACACTCACAAACACATTAGTCCTTTAACGTATAAGTCTTCAATACACCAAAATCACTAAGGGGCACTGGATGCACTTGCAGTAGAGGGAGTTGAAAACTTCCTATAGTAATTGTCGGAGATTTTTCAATAACATTAATACCATTCACTTGAAATTGTTTCTTCGCAAAATGCACCGTATGCTCATTACCATTGATATGAAAAGTCAATTTTCTTTTATTGCAATCAATAACAGCCCCTGCAGTATTAAAAAGGGTCTACCAAGGATAATCGACATGTTGTCGTCCTCGGGCATCTCAAGTATAACAAAGTCTGTTAAGATAGTAACATTTGCAACAACAACAGGCACATCCTCACAAATACCGATAGCTATGGTAGTTGATTTGTCAGTCATTTGCAATGATATCTCAGCAGGCGTGAGTTTATTCAAATCAAGTCTTTTATATAAACAGCATAACACTAACACCAGCTCCTAAATCACATAGTGCAGTTTTTACATAATTTCTTTTAATAGAGCATTACATAGTTGGTATTCCAGGATCTCCTAGTTTTTTAGGTACACCATCCTTAAAATAATAATTAGCTAGCATGGTGGAGATTTCAGCTTCAGGTATTTTTCTTTTATTAGTGACAATTTCCTTCATGTATTTAGCATGAGGGGCCATCTTTAAAATATTAGTCAAACAAGTACGCAAAAATACTAGCCTAAGCATTTCAACAAAGCGTTCAAATTCTTCATCATCCTTTTTCTTAAATGGTTTAGGTGGAAAGGGCATGTGTTTCTGAATCCATGGCTCTCCCTCTTTACCATGTTTTCTAGCAACAAAGTCTCTTTTATCATACGTTTAACCATGTTTTCTAGCAATCAAGTCCATGTATTTCTTCAATAGGCGGTAAATTTTTAACATCTTCAGCTTTAATACATTTTCCTTCATACATATCTTTGCCTCTTGCATATCTTCAGGACTTAGAAATAGAATACCCCTTTTCTTTAGAGTGGGTTTAGGCGGCGGCTCAGGAAGAGTCCAATCATCATAATTCTTTAATATATTATTCTATAATTCCTCAACTTGTTCAATGGTTCATTCCCTAAGAACACAACCAGCACAACTATCTAGAAAGTCCCTAGAAGCATCGGTTAGTCCATTATAGAAGATATCAAGTATTTCGTTTTTCTTAAGAGGATGATGAGGCAAAGCATTAAGTAATTATAGAAGCCTCCCGCAAGCTTGTGGGAGACTCGCTTCTTCAATTTGCACAAAGTTAAATATTTCCTATAAGGCAGCTTGTTTCTTATGAGCAGGAAAATATTTGTCAGAGAAGTAAGAAACCATATCCTTGGGACTACGCACACAACCAGGAGCAAGCGTATTGTACTATATCTTAGCATCACCCTTTAAAGAGAACGGAAATAACTTAAGAATATAGTAGTGGCAAATTTTCTCATCATGAGCAAAAAGGGTGGCTATATCATTTAATTTAGTAAGATGTGCCACAAGAGTTTTAGATTCGTGGCCATGGAAAGGATTAGATTTAACCAAAGTAATTAACTCTAGGTCATTAGAGAAGTCATAATCCTTATCAGTAACAAAGATAGGTGAATTAGAAAACTTAGGATCACATTTCATTCTAGCATTCAAAGTTTTTTCTTTCAACCTTACTAGTAGTTTCTTTAGATCATCTCTATCTTTACAAGCAAGAAAATCTCTAGCTACCTCTTCATCCATAACATAACCCTCAGGTATCTTACGCATTTCAAATCTAAGAGAGCTAGGTCTAATAGGTGTTTCATAATTCTTGGTTTCAAGGACTTCATCAGTTTCAGCATTGTCAATATCTTTAGCTCTAGCAAGTTGTTCACCAAGAAATTCACCTAGTGGCACATTATCATCAAGCCAGGTACTAGCATCATCATAAGCATCATTCATAGCAAAAGTAACATCATCAATAACTTGCAACATATCAGGATTAATAGCATGTGGTGGTGTTGCAAGTTTACTTAAAACAGAAGGTGAATCAAGTACAGAGCTAGATGGCAGTTCCTTACCTCCCCTAGTCTTACCGGGAAAAATCTTGATTATTGTATCCTTCAGATTCTTCATAGTGATAAATATATATAAATCCCAAGTGACTCAACAAATATAGCTATGCTCCCCAGCAAAGGCGCCAACAAAAGTTCTTAATAACCTACAAGTATAGGGGATCGCAACAGTTTTTGAGGGTAGAGTATTCAACCCAAATTTATAGATTCGACACAAGGGGAGCCAAAGAATATTTGTAAGTATTGCCAGTTGAGTTGTCAATTAAACCACACCTGAAGATTAAATATCTGCAGCAAAGTGATGAGTAGCACAGTAATATGATAGTTTGATAGTAGTAGTGACAATAGTAGTGGTAACGGTAACAGCAGTAACATTTTTGTAGCAGTTGTAACAGTAGCAATAGCAATAGTAACTTAGGAAGAACAATTTGTGGAAAGCTTGTGGCCACTGGATTGGTGATTAGGTTGGATAATATTAATCATATAACAGTCATACGGCGACATAGAATTAGCTCCAGTTCATAAATATAATGTAGGCATGTATTCCTTAAATAGTCATATCTGCTTATGGAAATGAACTTGCATGACATGTTTTGTCCTACCCTCCTGTGGCAGCGGGGTCCATAAGGAAACTAAGGGATATTAAGGCCTCCTTTTAATAGAGAACCAGAACAAAGCATTAACACATAGTGAATACATGAACTCCTCAAACTATGGTCATCATCGAAAGTATCCCAATAGTTGTCACCTTGGGGTTTACAGATCATAACACGTAATAGGTGAATATGATTTGCAAGATCAGATCACGAACATAGATATAATAGAGATAACATAGACGGTTCAGATCTGAAATCATGGCACTCGGGCCCTAGTGACAAGCATTAAGCATAGCGAAGTCATTGTAGCGACCCGACCCAAATGGATCAAGTCTCTGTGCTTAAGTGTCATCCCTGGATCGGTATGCTGACACACACTGTACTCAAGGATTTATAACAGAGGTAAATCACATGTATAAAGTAAAGTAAATACTATTACCTCAATCCATATAGCGGAAGTAACAACAAAGTTGTGGAGTCCCAACAACACCAACGGCAAAGTTGAGTGTAGACATCGTAACCCTAACGTATCACTTACTCGTCGTAAGATTCCTGCAACATGAGACGTTTCAACCATGTAGGTCAGTACATTCAATGTACTGGCAAATTCACACCATAGAGCAATGAGGAATAATAGCTATCACCACATGCATTTATGGCTGGTGGAGGCTCTAAGGTTAACATTTGCAAAAAGCCAAATTTTCCCTACAACAAAGGAATAAATTTTATTTAACTACCAAGTTTATGTCATTAAATGAGAAGGTTCCTCCAACTCAATCCCAAACTAATAATTATAACCCAACAATTTCATTAAGTAAAGTGCTGAGATCAAATCAATAATTCAAATACCAGATATCAAGATGTCCATAACCGGGGACACGGCTAATCATGATTTGTTTGTACACTCTACATAGGTTTGCACACTTTTCCCCACAAGACTCCATCTCCTCCGTTGAATTTCTCGCACTGCGTGATGTTTGAGAAACGGATGATCGAGACACAGTCTTTCTGAAGAGGTCCCCTTAATCGATAGATAGGCCGGTACACCTACAATTCCTACATCTGCTTGCCTATCATGGAAAGGTTTCACACAACTTGCTCAACTATGCCAGAGCCCATAATGGCTTGTGGCTGCACACAGAATTTTATAGCATGAATAATCTTATGATCCCTTTGAGCCTGGGTGGCATTCCATAGGATGATCACGCGGATACCCTGGGACCTCCCAGGACAACACCGGATTCCCCAGGTGCCCGGGCAAGCCACTGGTATATCCCCATGGTGCCCCAACCAATCCACCCAGATGTGTATTAAAGTAGCTGTTGGGGAACGTAGCAGAAATTCAAAATTTTCCTAAGTGTCACCAAGATGAATCTAGGAGATGCTAGCAACGAGAGGGGAGGAGTGCATCTACATACCCTTGTAGATCGTGAGCGGAAGCGTTCAAGAGAACGGGGTTGATGGAGTCATACTCGTCGTGATCCAAATCACCGATGGTCCTAGCGCCGAACGGACGGCACCTCCGCGTTCAACACACGTACGGAGCAGCAACGTCTCCTCCTTCTTGATCCAGCAAGGGGGGAGGAGAGGTTGATGGAGATCCAGCAGCACGACGGCGTGGTGGTGGAAGTAGCGGGATTCCAACAGGGCTTCGCCAAGCGCTGCGGGAGGAGGGAGATGTGTCACGGGAGGGAGAGGGAGGCGCCAGGGCTTGGGGTGCTGCTCCCATGCACCTCCCCACTATATATAGGGGTGGAGGGGGCTGGTTTCTTGCCCTCCAAGTCCATTGGGGCGTTGGCAAAGGTGGGGGAAAGAAATCCCATCATTTCCCTTCCCCACCGATTGTTATCCCCCTTTTTTAGGGATCTTGATCTTATGCCTTCGGGATATGATCTTATTCCTTCTAAGGTGGGATCTTGGTGCGCCTTGACCAGGGGTGTGGGGCCTTGCCCGCACTACCCATGCTCATGTGGGTCCCCCATGCAGGTGGGCCCCACTTCAGAACCTTCTAGAACCTTCCCGGTATAATACCGAAAAATCCCGAACATTTTCCGGTGGCCAAAATAGGACTTCCCATATATAAATATTTACCTACGGACCATTCCGGAACTCCTCGTGACATCCGGGATCCCATCCGGGACTCTGAACGACTTTCGGATTTCCGCATACTAATATCTCTACAACCCTAGCGTCACCGAACCTTAAGTGTGTAGACCCTACGGGTTCGGGAGACATGCAGACATGACCGAGACGACTCTCCGGTCAATAACCAACAACGGGATCTGGATACCCATGTTGGCTCCCACATGTTCCACGATGATCTCATCGGATGAACCACGATGTCGAGGATTCAATCAATCCCGTATACAATTCCCTTTGTCAATCGGTACTTTACTTGCCCGAGATTTGATCGTCGGTATCCCAATACCTTGTTCAATCTCGTTACCGGCAAGTCACTTTACTTGTACCATAACGCATGATCCCGTGGCTAACTCCTTAGTCACATTGAGCTCATTATGATGATGCATTACCGAGTGGGCCCAGAGATACCTCTCCGTCATACGGAGTGACAAATCCCAGTCTCGATTCGTGCCAACCCAACAGACACTTTCGGAGATACCTGTAGTGCACCTTTATAGCCACCCAGTTACGTTGTGAAGTTTGGTACACCCAAACCATTCCTACGGTATCCGGGAGTTGCACAATCTCATGGTCTAAGGAAATGATACTTGACATTAGAAAAGCTCTAGCAAACGACCTACACGATCTTGTGCTATGCTTAGGATTGGGTCTTGTCCATCAAATCATTCTCCTAATGATGTGACCCCGTTATCAATGACATCCAATGTCCATGGTCAGGAAACCATAACCATCTATTGATCAACGAGCTAGTCAACTAGAGGCTTACTAGGGACATGTTGTGGTCTATGTATTCACACATGTATTACGGTTTCCAGTTAATACAATTATAGCATGAACAACAGACAATTATCATGAACAAGGAAATACAATAATAACCATTTTATTATTGCCTCTAGGGCATATTTCCAACAGTCTCCCAGTTGCACTAGAGTCAATAATCTAGTTCACATCACCATGTGATTAACACTCAAAGTTCACATCGCCATGTGACTAATACCCAAGAGTTTACTAGAGTCAATAATCTAGTTCACATCACCATGTGATTAACACTCAATGAGTTCTAGGGTTTGATCATGTTATGCTTACGAGAGAGGTTTTAGTCAACTGGTCTGCAACATTCAGATCCGTGTGTGCTTTACAAATCTCTATGTTATCTTGTAGATGCAGCTACCACGCGCTACTTGGAGCTATTCCAAATAACTGCTCTACTATACGAATCCGGTTCACTACTCAGAGTCATCCAGATTGGTGTCAAAGTTTGCATCGACGTAACCCTTTACGACGAACCCCCTTTCCACCTTCATAATCGAGAAAATTCCTTAGTCCACTAGATACTAAGGATAAGTTCCACCGCTGTCATGTGATCCCTTCCTGGATCACTATTGTACCCCTTGACTAACTCATGGCAAGGCACACTTCAGGTGCGGTACACAGCATAGCATATTGTAGAGCCTACGTCTAAAGCATAGGGGATGACCTTCGTCCTTTCTCTCTCTTCTGCCGTGGTCAGGTCTTGAGTCTTACTCAATACTCACACCTTGTAACACAGCCAAGAACTCCTTCTTTGCTGATCTATTTTGAACTCCTTCAAAATCTTGTCACGGTATGTATTCATTTGAAAGTACTATTAAGCATTTTTGGTCTATCCTTATAGATCTTGATGCTCAATGTTCAAGTAGCTTAATCCAGGTTTTCCATTGAAAAACACTTTTCAAATAACCCTGTATGCTTTCCAGAAATTCTACATCATTTCTGATCAACAATATGTTAACAACATATACTCATCAAAAATTCTATAGTGCTCCCACTCACTTCTTTGCAAATACAAGTTTCTCATAAACTTTGTATAAACCCAAAATCTTTGATCATCTCATCAAAGCGTACATTCCAACTCTGAGATGCTTACTCCAATCCTTAGAAGGATTGCTGGAGCTTTGCATACTTGTTAGCATCTTTCAGGATTGACAAAACCTTCTGGTTGTATCACATACAACCTTTCCTCAAGAAAATCGTCGAGGAAACAATGTTTTGACATCCTATCTGCAAGATTTTATGAATAATGCAGTAACTGCTAATATAATTCCAACAGACTCTTAGCATCGCTATGAGTGAGAAAGTCTCATCGCAGTCAACTCCTTGAACTTGCCGAAAACATCTTAACGACAAGTCGAGCTTTCTTAATGGTGACACTTACCATCATTGTCTGTCTTCCTTTTAAAATCCATCTTCACCCAACAGCCTTACGACCATCAAGTAGTTCTTACACATGGATCCTCTCTCGGATTTTATGGCCTCGAGCCATTCGTCGGAATCTGGGCCCACCATCGCTTCTCCATAGCTCGTAGGTTCATTGTTGTCTAGCAACATGACTTCCAAGACAGGATTACATACCACTCTGAAGTAGTATGCATCCTTGTCGTCCTACGAGGTTTGGTAGTGACTTGATCCAAAGTTTCATGATCACTATCATAAGCTTCCACTTCAATTGGTGTAGGTGCCACAGGAACAACTTCTTGTGCCCTGCTACACACTAGTTGAAGTGACGGTTCAATATCCTCATCAAGTCTCCACCATCCTCCCACTCAATTCTTTCGAGAGAAACTTTTCCTCGAGAAAGGACCCGTTTCTAGAAACAATCACTTTTGCTTCCAGATCTGAAATAGGAGGCATACCCAACTGTTTTGGGTATTCTATGAAGATGCATTTATCCGCTTTGGGTTCGAGCTTATCAGCCTGAAACTTTTTCACATAAGCGTCGCAGCCCCAAACTTTTAAGAAATGACAGCTTAGGTTTCTCTAAACCATAGTTCATATGGTGTCGTCTCAAAGGAATTGCGTGGTGCCCTATTTAAAGTGAATGCGGTTGTCTCTAATGCCTAACCCATAAACGATAGTGTAATTCAAAAAGAGACATCATGGTATGCACCATATCCAATAGGGTGCAGTTATGATGTTCGGACACACCATCACACTATGGTGTTCCAGGCGGTATTAGTTGTGAAACAATTTCCACAATGTCTTAATTGTGTGCCAAACTCGTAACTCAGATATTCATCTCTATGATCATATCACAAACATTTTATCCTCTTGTCACGACGATCTTCAACTTCACTCTGAAATTACTTGATCCTTTCAATAATTCAGACTTGTGTTTCATCAAGTAAATATTCTCAGCATCTACTCAAATCATCTGTGAAGTAAGAACATAACGATATCCACTGCGTGCCTCAGCACTCATTGGACTGCACACATCAAATGTATTACTTCCAACAAGTTGCTCTCTTGTTCCATCTTACTAAAAACAAGGCCTTTCAGTCATCTTGCCCATGTGGTATGATTTGCATGTCTCAAGTGATTCAAAATCAAGTGAGTCCAAACGATCCATCTGTATGGACTTTCTTCATGCATATATACTAATAGACATGGTTTGCATGTCTCAATCTTTTCAAAAACGAGTGAGTCCAAAGATCCATCAACATGGAGCTTCTTCATGCGTTTTATACCAATATGACTCAAGTGGCAGTGCCACAAGTATGTGGTACTGTCATTACTATCTTATATCTTTTGGCATGAACATGTGTATCACTACAATCAAGATTCAATAAACCATTCATTTTAGGTGCAAGACCATTGAAGGTATTATTCAAATAGACAGAGTAACCATTATTCTCCTTAATGAATAACCGTATTGCGATAAACATAATCCAATCATGTCTATGCTCAACGCAAACACCAAATAACAATTATTTAGGTTTAACACCAATCTCGATGGTAGAGGGAGCATGCGATGCTTGATCACATCAACCTTGGAAACACTTCCAACACATATCGTCATCTCACCTTTAGCTAGTCTCCGTTTATTCCGTAGCCTTTTATTTCGAGTTACCAACACTTAGCAACCGAACCGGTATCTAATACCCTGGTGCTACTAGGAGTACTAGTAAAGTACACATTAATATAATGTATATCGAATATACTTCTGTCGACCTGACCTGCCTTCTCATCTACCAAGTATCTAGGGTAGTTCTGCTTCGGTGACCGTTCCCCTCATCATAGAAGCACTTAGTCTCGGGTTTGGGTTCAACCTTGGCTTCCTTCACTAGAGCTGCAACTGATTTGCTGTTTCATGAAGTATCCCTTGTTGCCCATGCCCTTCTTGAAACTAGTGGTTTTACTAACCATCAACAATTGATGAACCTACTTGATTTCTACTTTCGCGGTCTCAAACATCGCGAGTTGCTCAAGGATCATCATGTCTATCCCTGATATGTTATAGTTCATCATGAAGCTCTAATAGCTTGGTGGCAGTGACTATGGAGAACCATCACTATCTCATCTGGAAGATTAACTCCCACTCGATTCAAGCGATTGTAGTACTTAGACAATCTGAGCACATGCTCAACGGTTGAGCTTTTCTCCCTTAGTTTGCAGGTTTAAGAAACTTGTCAGAGGTCTCATACCTCTTGACATGGGCACGAGCCTAAAATCCCAATTTCAGCTCTTGGAACATCTCATATGTTCCGCGACGTTTCAAAATGTCTTCGGTGCCACAATTTTAAACTGTCAGCATCACACACTGAACTATCACGTAGTCATCAAAACATGTATGTCAGATGTTTCGTAACATCTACAGACGACGCTCGAGGTTCAGCACACCGAGCGGTGCATTAAGGACATAAGCCTTCTGTGCAGCAATGAGGACAATCCTCAGTTTACGGACCCAGTCCGCATAATTGCTACTATCAACTTTCAACTAAATTTTCTCTAGGGACATATCTTAGTAGAACTAAAGAGTAAGCTACGACATTATTTGCAAAGACCTTTTGACTATGTTCATGATAATTAAGTTCATCTGATTATTTAATGAACTCCCACTTAGATAGACATCCCTCTAGTCATATAAGTGATACATGATCCGAATCGACTAGGCCGTGTCCGATCATCACGTGAGACGGACTAGTCATCATCGGTGAACATCTCCATGTTGATCGTATCTACTATACGACTCATGTTCGACCTTTCGGTCTCTTGTGTTCCGAGGCAATGTCTGTACATGCTAGGCTCGTCAATTCAACCTAAGTGTTTTGCTTGTGTTCCGAGGCCATGTCTGTACATGCTAGGCTCGTCAACACCCGTTGTATGTGAACGTTAGAATCTATCACACCCGATCATCACGTGGTGCTTCGAAACAACGAACCTTCGCAACGGTGCACAGTTAGGGGGAACACATCTCTTGAAATTTTAGTGAGGGATCATCTTATTTATGCTACCATCGTTCTAAGCAAATAAGATGTAAACATGACAAACATCACATGCAAATCATAAAGTGACATGATATGGCCAATATCATCTTGCGCCTTTTGATCTCCATCTTCGAGGCGCGGCATGATCACCTTCGTCACCGGCATGACACCATGATCTCCATCATCGTGTCTTCATGAAGTTGTCTCGCCAACTATTACTTCTACTACTATGGCTAACGGTTAGCAATAAAGTAAAGTAATTACATGGCGTTTTTCATTGACACGTAGGTCATACAATAAATTAAGACAACTCCTATGGCTCCTGCCGGTTGTCATACTCATAGACATGCAAGTCGTGATTCCTATTACAAGAACATGATCAATCTCATACATCACATATATCATTCATCACATCCTTTTGGCCATATCACATCACATAGCATACCCTGCAAAAACAAGTTAGACGTCCTCTAATTGTTGTTGCATGTTTTACGTGGCTGCTATGGGTTTCTAGCAAGAACATTTCTTACCTATGCAAAAGCCACAACGGTGATATGCCAATTGCTATTTACCCTTCATAAGGACCCTTTTCATCGAATCTGATCCGACTAAAGTGGGAGAGACAGACACCCGCTAGCCACCTTATGCATCAAGTGCATGTCAGTCCATGGAACCTGTCTCACGTAAGAGTACGTGTAAGGTCGGTCCGGGCCGCTTCATCCCACAATGTCGCCGAATCAAGATAAGACTAGTAACGGTAAGCAAATTGAACGAATCATCGCCCACAACTAATTTGTGTTCTACTCGTGCATAGAATCTACGCATAGACCTGGCTCATGATGCCACTGTTGGGGAACGTAGCAGAAATTCAAAATTTTCCTACGTGTCACCAAGATGAATCTAGGAGATGCTAGCAACGAGAGGGGAGGAGTGCATATACATACCCTTGTAGATCACGAGTGGAAGCGTTCAAGAGAACGGGGTTGATGGAGTCGTACTCGTCGTGATCCAAATCACCGATGGTCCTAGCTCCGAACGGACGGCACCTCCGCGTTCAACACACGTACGGAGCAGCGACGTCTCCTCCTTCTTGATCCAGCAAGGGGGAGGAGAGGTTGATGGAGATCCAGAAGCATGACGGCGTGGTGGTGGAAGTAGCGGGATTCCAACAGGGCTTCGCCAAGCGCTGCGGGAGGAGGGAGATGTGTCACGGGAGGGAGAGGGAGGCGCCAGGGCTTGGGGTGCTGCTCCCATGCGCCTCCCCACTATATATAGGGGTGGAGGGGGCAGGTTTCTTGCCCTCCAAGTCCATTGGGGCGTTGGCAAAGGTGGGGGAAAGAAATCCCATCATTTCCCTTCCCCACCGATTGTTATCCCCCTTTTTTAGGGATCTTGATCGTATTCCTTCGGGATATGATCTTATTCCTTCTAAGGTGGGATCTTGGTGCGCCTTGACCAGGGGTGTGGGGCCTTGCCCCCACTACCCACGTTCATGTGGGTCCCCCATGCAGGTGGGCCCCACTTCGGAACCTTCTAGAACCTTCCCGGTACAATACCGAAAAATCCCGAACTTTTTCCGGTGGCCAAAATAGGACTTCCCATATATAAATCTTTACCTCCGGACCATTTAGGAACTCCTCGTGACATCCGGGATCTCATCCGGGACTCCGAACGACTTTCGGATTTCCGCATACTAATATCTCTACAACCCTAGCATCACCGAACCTTAAGTGTGTAGACCCTACAGGTTCGGGAGACATGCAGACATGACCGAGACGACTCTCCGGTCAATAACCAACAGCGGGATCTAGATACCCATGTTGGCTCCCACATGTTCCACGATGATCTCATCGGATGAACCACGATGTCGAGGATTCAATCAATCCCGTATACAATTTCCTTTGTCAATCGGTACATTACTTGCCCGAGATTCGATCGTCGGTATCCCAATACCTTGTTCAATCTCGTTACTGGCAAGTCACTTTACTTGTACCGTATCGCATGATCCCGTGGCTAACTCCTTAGTCACATTGAGCTCATTATGATGATGCATTACCGAGTGGGCCCAGAGATACCTCTCCGTCATACGGAGTGACAAATCCCAGTCTCGATTCGTGCCAACCCAACAGACACTTTCGGAGATACCTGTAGTGCACCTTTATAGCCACCTAGTTACGTTGTGACGTTTGGTACCCCCAAAGCATTCCTACGGTATCCGGGAGTTGCACAATCTCATGGTCTAAGGAAATGATACTTGACATTAGAAAAGCTCTAGCAAACGAACTACACGATCTTGTGCTATGCTTAGGATTGGGTCTTGTCCATCACATCATTCTCCTAATGATGTGATCCCGTTATCAATGACATCCAATGTCCATGGTCAGGAAACCATAACCATCTATTGATCAACGAGCTAGTCAACTAGAGGCTTACTAGGGACATGTTGTGGTCTATGTATTCACATATGTATTACGGCTTCCAGTTAATACAATTATAGCGTGAACAACAGACAATTATCATGAACAAGGAAATACAATAATAACCATTTTATTATTGCCTCTAGGGCATATTTCCAACAGTAGCCACCTTAAGTTTCCCTTAGTTAACATTACTCTCGCAACTTTCATGAATCTCACATACCAATCCCCGTCTATGAGCATATCAAAGCAGTATGAGCATAACGTATAATCCAAGGGTTGATAAAAGACAATAGGTTCCTACCTCAACAACTACTTCCCAAGTACTCATGTTATCAAACCCTAATCATGCAATGTTTGAGGGTTGAAACTAACGCATAAAAACTAGGTAATAAAGGGATATGATCAAAGTGTGAACTTGCCTTGTACTGTTGATGAAGATCCTTCGCACTCATAATTCCTGTTAGTTCTACTCGTCACACTCCATTCAATCTATTGTGAGCATGAAATTGCATTCATAAGCACTCATGCAAAAGAATCGAAGAAAAGATCTCGGAAAACTTCGAAAATAGACAATTAACTCTTGCAATAGAAAAAAAATCTAACAATACTAAAATTATGTGGATTTTGTCTTATTAGAAAGTTTATGTCGAAAGCTTCAATTTCCAAAAAGAATGAATTAAATCGGAGTTATAGAACTCTAGGTATGATCAAAAGAAGTTCAAATTCAAATTTGTTTGAAACCAAATTTTAAACTTTCTAAAATATGTTCAAGTTGTTTTACTGGATAGAGGGGATCATAACGAAGAAGTGGGCATTGGTTTCGTTGGATTTGGATAAGCGAGCAAAAAGTTGTGATCGTTTTAAGATCAGGGACTAAACTGTAAATAAACTAATCACAAACGGGTCCCTGTCAAAAATAAAATAAAACGAAAAAACTGTTTAACGAACGTTCTCTACCAAACAATAACGAACGAACCGTTCGTTGGATTGGAAAAAAACAACGAACGTATAAACCGCTATCGGATCGAGATCCGACGGTCGGGATCGGGCTAGGGTTTACCGGCAACTCCGGCGAGGCGGTGAACGGCGGGTTCGGCGGCGAGCAGTGGCGGCAGCGGGCGAGAGGTGCGGCAGCGCGGTGGGTGCAGCGGCGGCGACTTCGGTGGCGGTGGATGCGGCGCGGGGCGGCCAGGCGAGCTAGCTGCGGCGGCAGCGGATCCGCGGCTTGTAACGGCGCTCGGCGGCGGCGGCGAAGTGCGGCCAGTGCGGGAAGAGAGAAGAGGCGGCGGGGCTGCGGCTTATAAGGATGGGAGGGGCGGCCTCGGGAGGAGTGGGGAAGTGGAAAAGGGCGAGGCGGCGGCAGACTCCGCGCCGGGCACGGCGGCGGTGACCGTGGTCGGGCGGGACTCCCGCTCAGAGGCGGGAGCGCGCTGGCTGGGCTGGGCCGTCCCAGTTTGCTTTTTAAATAATTCTTGCAGACAATAGAAATAAAATAAACCAAATAAAAATATACTATAGGCATATGATATATCAAAATTTTCAAAAAAAGATTTCCTACAACCTGAACATTTTTTTAGCGTCAAAGAAAATCCACAAAAATTTACATAAAGCAAACAGTGCTACTGGTTTAATTAAAACCAAATAAAATTATTTTAAAATACAAAAATAACTTCAAACTCATTTTCTCCATTTTTTTACTGTAGGGAATCATTTTACCCTATTTTCCATAAATTTTATTTTTGGAGAAAAATACTTTGAATAAAACCAAATAACTCCAAATTGAAAATAATTTCAAAGGGACTTTAAATTTGATTCTTTGAAACTTCCAACTCATATTTCATATATTTTGAAGAAGTTATTTTATCTTCTCTCATGAAAATCATTGAGTTGCTTAAAGTTTCTGAATTTGGAATATTTCCATATGTAATTCCAATATTTTCAAAAACCCTTTTCATTTTAAATGGAAGAAGTCATGTCATCTTCTGTCTAGGGTTTTGTATTCAAAAACCCTTTTCATTTTAAATGGAGGAAGTCATGTCATCTTCTCCATAGGGTTTTGTATTTGAAAAGAATTTGAATTCATGGAGATCATAATGCAAAGTGAAAGTTTGGGAAAGTCATTTCATTCCCTCTCATTTAACTTCCAAAAAGTTTCAAATTCCACTCAATTTCACACAAGCAATCATACAATCAATCAAAATTATTTATTTAATATAACATTCCAAAATTTAGAATTTTGGGATGTTACAAACCTACCACCCTTAAAATGAATCTCGCCCTCAAGATTCAGAGAAGCTAGCAAGAAATAGGTTAGGTTCAGGGGTCTTATCAAAATCCATCGATCGTCACAGGGGGTATGGCATGCTACCACCCTTAGAAGCATGGTTACGGTTCCATCGAAAAAACTCATATACTCCATCCTTATTCTTGACAGTGTCGATCTTCTCAGATTCTAGGGGACCTTCTTTGGGCTCTTTCGGTAGTGGCATAACCTTTTCCTCAATTCCTCTGTCTTTTTATCTGGGTACGGTCCTCCTGTGACTGGGTCTTCTTAGTTGACGGGTCTGGCGCCAATACTAAAAAACTATCGATATTTCATGGTGGTCAACAATTTATGGTTTCTCCTGCAGGAATTTGGTCTGGGCTTCATTCTCACCGTATGACCTACGATTGGAAACAGCTGCCTAGTACAAGGGAAAATTGTCATGCCATTCTAAGGTTTAAACAAGGTTTTGATCGTCGTCGCTCTACTATGGGTAAGTCACTCAGATTTACCATCCCATATAGCAGAGGCGAATAATAAGAGTAAGTCGGTATGGTGATCAATCCATCCCGCACCCAAATCATTACCTTGTATATGGTTTAGCGAATCTCGCATACTAACACTCGATCATCCTCACAAGCATTGCAGAATTTCTCTTGTCGACGAACTAAGTTCGAATACATCCATGGATTCTGCAAGCCAAACAAACATCTGTCGTTCCTTCACAACTCTCAGGTTTAGCATAAACTCCTATAAGATCATTTGTGGATAAAGTCGTATCTTCTTCTAGGGTTGTTCCTTCAACAAGAGTGTGCTTGCTTCTTCGCAGGTCCTGGAGCCTGTGGGTTATGGCCCATCTCATCACTTGTAAACCTTGAAATCATCATCGGGGGCAACTGATCATTATTGAAACTTCCAACTTCCTAGCATTCTTAAATCCATCCAATTGTACTGTCTCCCTTCCTTGTATTGGTACCAAACTGAGACGTGATTACTCAGACTCATCATGGAGTTACAATTGCTCCATATTACCAACATTATACCTCCTTTATATCCAATAGTGCATCCCTTCATATTCTTGGGTATCCCACATATCGAGATAAAACTCATGCTTATTTTGTCCGTAGTCCACATTCGTGGAATATCATTATCTTTTCAGGGGTCAAGTGTCCTCACTGGGTACTACCACCCTTGAAATGCACAAATTTATCCATAGACCATATTTCTCATATCCTCGAAAATGGTCAAAATCTTTCTTCATAGAGTAACTACTCATAAAATCCAAATCAGAACCAATGATAACTTTATTGATTCTCAAATTATTACAATCTCATGTATTTCCATTACATTCCTCAACTCAACACCTCAGTATAAAAGAAATGTTCCCACTACTACTACTATATTTTTTGTTGAAAACTCAACTATTTAGCACAAGCCTCCTTCTCTTTGGGACAATCCCTGGCAAAGTGCCCTGCTTCATTGCAACGAAAAAATATTACTTCTGACCAGTCTTGATGTTTCCTGGTGATTACATAGCCTCCTTGGGTCCTCGGCTTCCTTTTTGGGCAACCGCTAAAGTAGTGCCCTGAATCTTTGCACCTGAAACATGTGATATGACTCAGGTCCTTCTTTGTAGAAATTGGGTTGTTCCTAGAATCTAATCTATTTCTCTTCTTGGACTTTTTCGTGCCAATTGGGGCTCCTATTTCCTGTGGGTCATACTCTACTTCCACTGTCGGGAATGCTACTAGATCCCCCTTTAGACAATTCTGGGAGATGTGTCCTTCTCCACATGAATAACATGACTTGGTGCAGGGTTTAATTGGGTCTTCTTCGGGTGTGTCCTCCACCTCTTCCTTCATCATAGGTTCTTCTAATATTTCCGTGAGGGCTCCTTTCATTGCTTCTTTCTTCTGTTGGATGGTTTTTTGAACCATGGGGTAAATCTGACACTGAGCAGGGTAGTGGGTAGTCCCTTCAGACAAGAAACAAGTCACCTGCCTAATGGGGCATTCTTCCTCTGGGTGATGTTCTTCACAATGAGAGCATTCATCCTTGTGTTTTTATGGTGGTGTCATATTTCTCCACAGAGCTTGCATGCACCGGGTTTCTTCATATCATTTCCATTATTCTTTAACTTCTGGGACACAAGCTGAGACTTTAACAGAGTCAACTTAAATTCCTCCCAAGTGGTTACTCTTTGCCATCCATTGATGGTTTGGTACTTCCTCCACCAAGTAGCAGCACCTCTTTTAAAGCACTAAAGAGCATGCTGGGCCATATCCTTTTCGTCTATAGTGTTATTCTTCATGTGATCTTCCATGTTCTGAATCCATCGGTTCGTCTCCAATTGAGTCATTGGTCCAGACAATGAGTTCATCTCCATTCATCATCTATTGGTTCCAAGGGTTTGGGGTGGGATAAGAGAGATAGAGAGGGATACACGCAATACAAATAATAGTTTTTTTAAGAGACATTTTTTTTATTTTGCGGCTGTCAAAAAAACATCAAACAAATGACAGCTCACAAACGTTGCATCTAACGTAAGTATGTAACAGTGGTTTGTCTTCTAAAGGTCAATAAATCTTCAAAGTCATCAAACTCTTCTCATCTTATTCATGTCTCCGATGGATTCTTCCGATCGTGCTTGTCCTTCTCAAGTTCTTTTGCCAGATCATCTCTGTTGACGCGAAGTCTCTCGTGACGTGCTTTAATATTTCTGGAGTTGCGTTCCAAACTTCTGGGTTTCAATATCCTTGGCATGAACCATGGTCCTACTGTCCTTCAGTTCCTGACAAATCTCCGGTATCACAAGGTTTTGCTCCTCCAATTTGGCTACTTTCAGCTTCTGGGTCCTGAGTTCTTCACGAAATACTTCCTTGTCAAATACGGCTTCCTGAAGGTCCATCTTAAAATTCTGGATGTAATACTCCAGATCCTGGTGATACACCAGCTAAGGTTAAAACTTCATCTTTTGCTGCTAGATGCCCATTCGCCCTTTTGTCATCCAATCCTTCCGATGAAATGCCTGCTTAGCTCAGCATGGTGACAATAGCATAGGCAGGCGATAACATCATGGGTAGCCTTAGGGATTTCTTGACAAAAACTTTGAGTTTTAACGCTCCATGTTCCGGTCTTTCTCGGACACACCTTGATCTCGGGTATTGACAGCTTCCATAGTCTGACAAGTTCCATAAGGGTAGCCTTTCATGGTCATATCAATCAGAGCCTTCAAATTCTCCTAGTATTCAGAGTCTTCAACCATTGTAGTTTCCATTATTATAATGCTCGGTAAAACCATCTTCATTCTAAAGTGGTCTTAGTTGTCCGATATCTTCTCGGAGTGGTCTCATCAGTCGAATCTTCGTGTGGTCAAAATGGGAAAGGGGTATAGTCTAACTAAAAAGGGAATATTTGATAAAGCTTAGAAAAGAAGAGAGGTAAAAGATCTTTTTGAAAATAAAGTTTTAGAGAAAATCTTTCCTATGGGCTTGCCAGTTTCTAGGGGTCACGTCCTACAGTCAACATGTGCTCTGATACCATCTTGTAGCGACCCGACCCAAATGGATCAGGTCTCTGTGCTTCAGTGTCACACATGGATTGGTATGCTGACACACACAGTACTCGAGGATTTATAACAAAGGTAAATCACAGGTATAAACTAACGTAAATACTATTACCTCAATCCATATAGCGGAAGTAACAACAAAGTTGTGGAGTCCCAACAACACCAACGGCAAAGTTGAGTGTAGACATCGTAACCCTAACGTATCACTTACTCGTCGTAAGATTCCTGCAACATGAGACGTTGCAGCCATGTAGGTCAGTACATTGAATGTACTGGCAAATTCACAACATAGAGCAATGAGGAATAATAGCTATCACTACAAGCATTTATTGCTGGTGGAGGCTCTAAGGTTAACATTTGCATAAAGCCAATTTTTCCCTACAACAAAGCAATACATTTTATTTAACTACCAAGTTTATGTCATTAAATCATAAGGTTCCTCCAACTCAATCCCAAAGTAATAATTATAACCCAACAATTTCATTAAGTAAAGTGCTGAGATCAAATCAATAATTCAAATACAAGATACTCAAGATGTCCATAACCGGGGACCAGACTAATCATGATTTGTTTGTACACTCTGCAGAGGTTTGCGCTCTTTTCCCCACAAGACTTGATCTCCTCCGTTGAATTTCTCGCACTGCGTGATGTTTGAGAAATGGATGATTGAGACACAGTCTTTCTGAAGAGGTCCCCTTAACATATAGAAAGGTTTCCCACAACTTACTCAACTATGCCAGAGCCCATAATGGCTTGTGGCTGCACACGGAAGTTTCTAGCATGAATAATCTTATGATCCCTTTGATCCTGGGTGGCATTCCATCGGATGATCACGCGGATACCCCGGGATCTCCTAGGACAACACCGGATTCCCCAGGTGCCCGGGCAAGCCACAGGTATATCCCCAGGGTGCCCCAACCAATCCACCCAGATGTGTATTAAAGTAGCCACCTTAGGTTTCCCTTAGTTAACATTACTCTCGCAACTTTCATGAATCTCACATACCAATCCCCGTCTATGAGCATAGTAAAGGAGTATGAGCATAACGTATAATCCCAGGGTTGGTAAAAGACAATAGGTTCCTACCATAACAACTACTTCCCAAGTACTCATCTTATCAAACCCTAATCATGCAATGTTAGAGGGTTGAAACTAATGCATAAAAACTAGGTAATAAAGGGATATGATCAAAGTGTGAACTTGCCTCGTACTATTGATGAAGATCCTTCGCACTCATAAGTCCTGATAGTTCTACTCGTCACACTATGTTCAATCTATCATGAGCAAGCAATTGCATTCATAAGCACTCATGCAAAAGAATTGAAGAAAAGATCTCGGAGAACTTCGAAAACAAACCATTAACTCTTGCAACAAAAAACAATTTATAACAGTACCAAAATTATGTGGATTTGATCTTATCGGAATGTTTAGGTCAAGAGCTTCAATTTCCAAAAAGAATCAATTAAATCGGAGTTATAAAACTCTAGGTATGATCAAAAGAAGTTCAAATTCAAATCTGTTTGAAACCAAATTTTAAACTTTAAAAAATAGCTTTAAGTTGTTTTACTGGATAGAGGGGATCATAATGAAGAAGTGCGCCATCGTCTCCATCTCCTACTCCGTTCGCTCGGGAGATGGAGCTCGGCCCGTCACAGGCTCTGAGGTTGCATATGAGGGGCTGCGGTAATGGCAGCATGCGGGTCGACGTCAACTTCCCCACCCCTCACGCCATGTATCTTCGTCGCGGATGGAAGACCTTCACTCTTGCCCATAGCCTGTCGGAGGGGCTCGTTCTCCACTTCAAATTAATAGAGAACGGCTTGCACTCTGTCAAGGTCTTTGGGCACTTGGGAACTCGCCTAAGGTGTTGCGTGGAGAGTTCCTCCGATGATGAAGACTCCTCCTCAAGTGGGAGTGACGAGGAGGGCAGCGACAGCGACGACTGCTACCTCTTGAGCACTGCGTTGGTTTTCCCTTGAAGAGGAAAGGGTGATGCAGTAAAGTAGCGTAAGTATTTCCCTCAGTTTTTGAGAACCAAGGTATCAATCCAGTAGGAGGCCACGCTCAAGTCCCTCGCACCTACACAAACAAATAAAAACCTCGCAACCAACGCAATAAAGGGGTTGTCAATCCCTTCACGGTCACTTACGAAAGTGAGATATGATAAGATAATATTTTTGGTACTTTTATAATAAAGATGCAAAGTAAAATAAAAGGCAATAAAAATAACCAAGTGTTGGAAGATTAATATGATGGAAAATAGACCCGGGGGCCATAGGTTTCACTAGTGGCTTCTCTCAAGAGCATAAGTATTACAGTGGGTGAACAAATTACTGTTGAGCAATTGATAGAATTGAGCATAGTTATGAGAATATCTAGGTATGATCATCTATATAGGCATCACGTCCGTGACAAGTAGACCGACTCCTTCCTGCATCTACTACTATTACTCCACACATCGACCGCTATCCAGCATGCATCTAGAGTATTAAGTTCAAAAGAACAGAGTAATGCTTTAAGTAAGATGACATGATGTAGAGGGATAAACTCATGCAATATGATATAAACCCCATCTTGTTATCCTCGATGGCAACAATACAATACGTGCCTTGCTGCCCCTGCTGTCACTAGGAAAGGACACCGCAAGATTGAACCCAAAGCTAAGCACTTCTCCCGTTGCAAGAAAGATCAATCTAGTAGGCCAAACCAAACTGATAATTCAAAGAGACTTGCAAAGATAACCAATCATACATAAAAGAATTCAGAGTAGATTCAAATATTGTTCATAGATAAACTTGATCATAAACCCACAATTCATCGGTCTCAACAAACACACCGCAAAAGAAGATTACATCGAATAGATCTCCACGAGAGTCGTGGAGAACTTTGTATTGAGATCCAAAGAGAGAGAAGAAGCCATCTAGCTAATAACTATGGACCCGAAGGTCTGAGGTAAACTACTCACACATCATCGGAGATGCTATGGTGTTGACGTAGAAGCCCTCCGTGATCAATGCCCCCTCCGGCAGGACGCCGGAAAAGGCCCCAAGATGGGATCTCATGGGTACAGAAGGTTGCGGCGATGGAATTGGGTTTTCTTGGATGCTTCTGTTGGTTTGGGGGTACGTGGGTATATATAGGAGGAAGAAGTACGTCGGTGGAGCAACGTGGGCCCCACGAGGGTGGAGGGCGCGCCCAGGGGGTAGGCATGCCCCCCAGCCTCGTGCTCTCCTGGTTGCTTTCTTGACGTAGGGTCCAAGTCCTGTGGATCACGTTCGTTCCGAAAATCACGTTCCCGAAGGTTTCATTCCGTTTGGACTCCGTTTGATATTCTTTTTCTGCGAAACTCTGAAATAGGCAAAAAAATAGCAATTTGGGCTGGGCCTCCGGTTAATAGGTTAGTCCCAAAAATAATATAAAAGTGTATAATAAAGCCCATTAATCATCCAAAACAGAATATAATATAGCATGAAGTAATCAAAAATTATAGATACGTTGGAGACGTATCAACGATGAGGGCGTCAAGCGGGAGGACGCCGACTCCGACTGACCGCGCCGCCCCCCCCCCTCGGCCAAGCGCCCTGCCGAGGGCCTTGCTCGTCAAGCTCTCCATCGGCGCGTTCCCTGTCGCCTCTTTTTTGCCTTCACCTGCCGCACCTGGGAGGGAAGGGGCAAGAACGGGGATCATGGGGCACTTATCTTTTTTAGTTCTTAAGCCTGCGGGCTCCTGTTAGATTTAAACCCTGTAATCCCCTTGCTCATGTTTGCATTCCGTACGAACTGTACCTATGTGGAACGTATTAATGAAAAGGGTGCTTGTCGGGTTCTTTGTGCGTGAGCGAGGCCCATGCCAAGGAATGAATCCTTGTTATTTTAAAGATAAACATTGTCGCCCGGCAACAGGCCTTGTCGTCCCCTCACTTCATTCACGACCATACTCACGCTCTCGGCGGAGGCAGGGGCGAAGTAGGGTTAGGCCCTTCGTTTGCTTCCTTGTCACCGCAACTACAACCAAGTTCCGGTCCAGGGATTAGTTCTTGGCCACAGGAAAGGGGAGCACGGTGGCCCAGGAATAAACGAGGCTTCATACGTCCCAATTCCATACGGAAATGCATAACAGGGGATAAAGGACTTATCTGGATCTGCAGCCCCTGGCAACCCTGGCTTGCTGTGGTCGAGTGCTTGAATCTGAGCCCCCCGGCAATGGCTTGCCGGGGTCGGGGATGTCGATCCGTCTCCCTACCCTTAAATGGCTTAGCAGAAATGCCTCTGCAGTGTGTGAACCAAAGAAAAGACTGGAAAGGACGGAAAGACACACACCCGACCTCTATGCTAGGGGTTAGTTGCCACCGGGCACTATCAACCCTACCAAAGAGAGACTTAACCTAGCATGCATGCTAAAACTTAGGGCGCCAGCGCTTCATTTATTTATGCTCAGGGTCTGCGTCTGGCTTTGTACAAAGGGTTACATGCCTTGTCGGCAAGGCTCGTACAAAAGGTGGCTTGCCGGGAGGCCCGGCAACGACGCCTCATGGGTAAAACTTACGAAGATGTTCGATGTTCCAGGAGTTGCTCACTGGGATACGATCTTCGGTCTCCAGGCGGACTGCGCCAGGCCTGGTGACTCGTATTACCCGATAAGGGCCTTCCCACTTCGGCGTCAACTTGTTGGAATTCTTGGCCGACTGAACGCGCCGAAGAACAAGGTCGCCTTCCTCAAGACTTCGGGCATGAACCTTGCGGCTATGGTAGCGGTGCAAGGCCTGCTGGTAGCGTGCAGCTCGCACAGCCACCCGAAGACGATCTTCCTAAAGTAGCGTCACGTCATCTGGCCGCAACTGCTCTTGCTGAAGCTCGTCATAAGCGAGCACTCGAGGTGACCCGTATGTGAGTTCCATGGGGAGAACTGCTTCTGCCCCATATACCAGGGCAAAGGGTGTCTGGCCAGTGGCTCGATTTGGCATCGTTCTGATCGACCAAAGAACCGCTGGCAACTTATCAATCCAGTGCCTTCCACACTTGTGCTGCCTATCAAAAGTCTTTGTCCTCAGGCCTCGCAGTACTTCAGCATTTGCCCTCTCCGCCTGGCCGTTGCTCCATGGGTGTGCCACTGAAGCGAAACAGACCTTGCTATCGAGGTCTTGGATGTATTAGATGAAGGTGCGGCTTGTGAACTGTGTTCCGTTGTCGGTGATGACTCTGTTCGGCACACCAAAATGGCAAACTAGCCCCTTCAAGAACTTGACGGCTGACTGTGCTGTCACCTTCCTTACTGCTTCCACACCACATCGGGCCACTTTGTGAACTTGTCGATTGCGACGTACAAGTACTCAAAGCCCCCGACAACACGGGGGAAGGGCCCAGTATGTCGAGCCCCCAGACCGAAAATGGCCAGGAGAGAGGGATTGTTTGAAGGGCTTGAGCTGGTTGATGAAGCTTCTTCGAACGGAACTGACACGCTTCACACTTGGTTACTAGCGCAGCTGCATCCAGGAGGGTTGTGGGCCAAAAGAAACCTTGCCAGAATGCCTTGCCGGCAAGGGCCCTTGACCCTACGTGGGAGCCACACATACCTCCGTGTATCTCTGCCAACAGCTCTAGTCCGTCCTCTTGAGGAATGCACTTCAGCCTGACTCCGTTTGGCCTCCTTATGTACAAGGTATCATCCACAAACTGGTACATGTTGGACTGATGGGCTACTTTCTCTGCTTCTTCCTGCTCCTCGGGGAGCTCTCCTGTTTGGAGGAAACGGATGGTGGGCTACGCCCATGCCGGAGCCTGGGGCTCGACGGCAAGGACCAAAGGCACATCTTCGGCCGCAGGGGAAGCTGCCTCTACGGTTAGGGCCTGGGGCCCCGTCGGAGGTAGTTGCCACTCGGCAAGCTTGGGGGTACCCGGCAACCTCCTTGCCGACGGCTCGTGGGAGCTCAACGGGAAGGTACTTGCCGGGGCTTGTCTTCCTTCGCTTGTTCTGCCCTGTTGATGGCTCTACAGATGGTTGTATCAACTAAAGTACAAAGGTACCTGGTTCCACAGGCAACTTGAGGGCAGCGCGTTTCGACAGGTCATCGGCAATGCCGTTCTCCGCTCGGGGAACATGTTCTGCCTTTAGGCCATCGAAACGTTCGTCCAACTTCCTCACTTCGTTCACGTAGGCCTCCATCAATGGGCTCTAGTAATCTTTGTTGACTTGCTTGACGATGTGCTGCGAATCACCTCTGGTGATGAGCTTCTTGATTCCGAGGTCTGCCGCGATCCTAAGACCGGCAAGCAACCCCTCATACTCCGCCGTATTGTTCGTTGATTTTCCCTGGGGGAAGTGCATCTGGAATATGTACTTGAGGTGCTCTCCGGTGTGTGCGACGAGTAGCACGCCAGCACCAGCACCTTGGAGTGAGAAAGCTCCGTCAAAGTACATAATCCACTCACTGCTCGTCTCCTTGTCGGGAAGGGTGGTCTCTTGGATCTCCTCGTCGGGCGTTGCGGTCCACTCTGCTATGAACTCTGCCAAAGCTCGGCTCTTGATCATTGAAGTACTTTCAAACCTGAGGCCAAAGCTCGACAGCTCCAGTGCCCACTCCACAATCCTCCCTGTCGCATCTGCGTTGTGCAAAATCCGTTGCAAAGGGAGGCGAGTGACGACGGTGATCTCGTGTGCTTGGAAACAGTGGTGCAGCTTTCTCGAGGCCATGAGAAGGCCAAAAAGCAGCTTTTGCATTCTAGAATATCTTGACCTAGCCCCCTGCAAGAGGGAACTGACAAAATACACTGGGTGCTGCAACATCTTCTTCTTCTATCCCACTTCGCCCATCCGCTCAGGTTCTACCTCGGCGGGTCTGAGCCTTGCCGGGGGTTCTGATTTGCCGGCGTCAGGCTCTGCCGGGGAAGACCCCGGCTCGCCATCCGATGGCTTTGCTGCAACTGCTGCTTCTCCCTCGCGTTCCCTCTGCTCCACCAGCGCAGCACTGACCACTTGGTTCGTTGCTGCTAAGTACAGCAGCAACGGCTCCCGTGGTTTCCGCGCGACTAGTATTGGCGTGGAGGAGAGGTACCTCTTCAAATCTTGCAGTGCTGCCTCTGCCTCCGGAGTCCATTTTACTGGACCCGTCTTTTTCAAAACTTTAAAAAAGGGGAGGGCGCACTCAGCAGATTTGGAGATGAACCTACTCAGGGCAGCAACGGTGCCGGCAAGCCTACGGACGTCTTTGACCCGTTTCGGCGCCTCAATCTGCTTGATCGCTTTGACCTTGTCGGGATTTGCTTCGATTCCGGGTTGAGACACAAAGAACCTGAGAAGTTTGCCGGAGGGGACACTGAACACACACTTCTCTGGGTTGAGCTTGAGGTTGATCTTGCACAGGTTTGCTAATGTTTCTTCTAAATCTTGCACGAGCGTGGCCCTGTCCTTGGTTTTGACCACTATGTTATCCATATAAGCTTCCATATTTCTATGCAGCTGGGGTTCAAAACCAATCTAGACTGCTCAGGCAAAAGTCAAAACAGTGCTCTTCAACCCGAAAGGCATTCGTACAAAACAGTACGTACCACATGGGGTGATGAACGCGGTCTTCTCTTCGTCTTCCTTCATCATGAAGAGCTGGTGGAACCCCGAATAGGCATCGAGGAATGACAGCAGGTCACACCCGGCAGTGGAGTCTACAATCTGGTCGATGCATGGCAGAGGGAAAGGATCCTTTGGACAGGCTTTATTGATGTCTGTGTAGTCAATACACAGCCTCCACTTCCCATTTGCCTTACGCACCACCACCAGATTGGCCAACCACGTGGGGTGGAGTAATCCTCTTACCAGGCCTGCCGCCTCCAACTTCCTGATCTCTTCAATGATGAACTCTTGTCGCTCCAAAGCTTGCTTCCTGACCTTCTACTTGACGGGCCGCGCGTGAGGACAGACAGCAAGATGGTGCTCAATCACCTCCGTGGGAATGCCGGGGATGTCAGATGCTTGCCATGCAAATACATCGACATTCTCCCGCAGGAAGGCGACGAGCGTGCTTTCCTATTTGCTGTCGAGGGTGGAGCTTATAGTAAAAGCCCCGCCCGTGCCGTCCTCCTTGACGGGCACCTTCTTGGTTTCTGGTGGTGCAGCCTTGGACGTCTTGCTCTTGCCGGTGGAGCTCCCTGGCACGTCCTCAACGGGAGCACAACACTCCGAAGAGGTGTGCTTGCCAGAGTGGGTGCAAGAGGTCTTGCCGGAAGGAGTCTTGTCGGCCTTCTTCCTCCCTGGAGCTTCAGCGGCAGGAGCAAGTGCCCTGGCGGTAGTTGCTGCAACTGCCTCTCGGTAGAGTTGGTCGGCGCAGATGAGCGCGTCTTTCTTGTTAGAGGGGACGGTGATGATGGTCAGCGGCCCCGACATGTTGTAGGCGTAGTGGGACACCGCTATGAACTTGGCCAGCGCTGGGCGGCCAAGGATCCCATTGTATGGCAAGGGGATCTTGGCGACATCGAAGACGATCTTCTCCGTCCTATAGTTTAGCTCGCCCCCAAACGTAACCGACAGCGTGATTTTACCTTCAGGCTAGCTCCTTCCTGGGTTGACCCCTTGAAACGTGCCCGTCTCTTCGAGGTCTCCATTAGGAATCTGTAGCTTCTTGATCACAGTGGGCGAGATCAAATTCAGACCGGCTCCACCGTCAACCAGCACTCTAGTCACCTTGAGGTTGCGTATTGTTGGTGAAACCAACAATGGCAAACACCCAACCGCAGTTGTGCGGTCAGGGTGATCCTCGCTGTCAAAAACGATGAGCGTGCGGGACCACTTCAGTGGCTTCTGAGCATCGAACGACGGCTCCATCGCAGTGACCTCATGCGCCCACTGCTTCAGCTGGCGGTGTGAGGTGTGCAACGAGGCGCCACCGTCGACGCGCATAGCCTCTGTAGCCTTCTGGAACTCGTACTCGCCGGACTCGTCGTCCTCGTCGTGATCATCATCCTCCTCTTTCTTGTCGCGGCCCCGAGCGGGTCTCTCTTGTTGGTTATCTTTGGCGCGGCGACCGCCTTGGCCGCCATACTTCTTGCCAGATCCCTCAGTACCATCCTGACCCTTCTCCTTGTCTCGCCTTTCGTATTCAGCCTTCTGCTTTTCTGCAAGCAGCTCAACTTGTTGGCAGTTCTGGAGGTCATGGCCCTTGGTGCGGTGGATCTTGCAGTACTACTTGTCGGAGCTTCCTGGCTTGCCGGCGGCCGCCAGGGCCAAGCAGGCGGCACACCCGGCAACCTCCTTGTCGGGGTTATCAGCCTTGGCCTTTTTGGCGGCGCCGAGCTCGCCGGATCCCTCAACAGCAAGCACAGTCTTGCCCTTGCGCTTCCTGTTGTGGCGCCGACCCTTCTTTGTCGGGGCGGAGTTGTCCTCATCTGTGGAGTCGGTTTCCACACCAGCGCCCTCGCCGGGGTACTTCCTCCCCTGTTCAGCCCAAGAGCATCTATCGGCCAGAACATAAAGTTCGGCCACATCTTTGACCTTGTTCATCGCCAACTCTTCACGCATCTTGCGGTTGTGCACATTCTGATGGATGCGCTGATAACGGCGGCGGAATGAACATCTGGGATGTTGCACTACACCCGGCTGAACCTCTTTATGTACTTGCGCATGTTTTCACCTTCTTTCTGGGGGATGATATGCAAATCGCTTGCCTGGCCATGAGCTTGGTGGCCTCCAGTGAAGGCGACAACAAACTCATGACACAAATCCAACCAAGAAGAAATGGAATCCACTGGCAAGTGCATCAACCATGACATGACGATGGGTTTGAGTGCCAACGGGAAGTAATTGGCAAGCGCCTTGTCGTCGCGAGCTCCAGCAGCTTGCATCGCGATGGTGTAGATGCTGAGGAATTCCGACGGGTGGGTCTTGCCGTTGTACTTCTCGCCAACATCGGGCTTGAACGTGCGGTGGGAGGGCCACTGGAACTGCCATAGCTCTTGGGTAAAGGCTGGACAACCCACCTCGTAAGGTAGGTCGCCAGGGCCCCCCAGCGCCGAGTGGTCCATAGTAGGCCCCACACGCCGATCTGACTAATGGCGCGTCTCCCATCATCGTTCGATGGTAGTTCGAGCGTCTTCCTGAGCCCGTTCCCGAAGGACTTGATGTTGGTCGCGGCATGTTCCCGGGTCGGACAACGCTATGGAAACGTTGTCAGTGACGTCGGGTGGACGGGCCGGTGGCTATTGTCGCGGCCGGGGGGGGGGGGGCGAGTGCACCGTGGTCACGGCGTCTCTGGTCTCCCCACCACCGGCATGCACCGGCTTGTCAGGACGCCGGTGCGAGTGTCCCGTTGGGAGCGGCTCGTCTTTGTTGGCGAAGCTGACAAGGCTTCGGATGGCGGCTCTCCACTCGTCGAGCTTCTCCGCAGCAGGGGGAAGTCGAGGAGCAGCTGCACGCGTGCCAGCGCTTCTGCTGGCGTAGGAGGCGGCGAGATCTGCGTAGACCGTGACGCGCTCGGACTTCTAACCGGGTTAGAAGGGGCTCTGTCACGGTCTCGCGGTCGCACGCCGCCTGCATCGGCGTCTGAGCGCGCACGCCGGCCTGGTTCGTCCTGTGAATGGCGCATAGGGCTCTTTCCACGGCGGTGCCCGGGGGCTCCGGCATCACGGTGTTGCTCATCGCGCGCGGCATGGGAAGGGCGCGGCGTAGGCGCCAGCAGGGGTGCTGTAGAGGCTGCTGCGCCACCCGTGGGCAGCATGGCCCCGCCCCCGGACCCAGCGGCACGTGGCTCGTCGTCTCGGATTTGGACGACGCCGCTCGCCTGGCTCCGATCGCCAGAATGCCGTGGATGCTCGCGGGCCACGTCTCCGGCCCCATCCATGGGCACCTGGCCGCCTACTCGCGCTGGCGCGGACGGGCCGGCCCCGGACGAGCCGATCTCTGTGATCCCCTTTCTCTTGGGGGCCACGGTGATGATGAAGTCGGTGTGCTAACCTTCAAACCAGATTTTCACAGCCTGCGCCCCCTACCTGGCGCGCCAAAGATGTCGGGGGAAACGACACCTACGGGATCACGAGGAACCCCTTTTGCTATGGTTGGCGGGCGCGGGGCTATGGAAAGAGCGGGATTGAGAGATCAACGCGGGGGGATTATCCAGGTTCGGGCTGCAAGTGATGTGTAATATGCTACTCCTGCTGGTTTCTGTTTATCTGGTGTTCTTGGACTAGCTACAAGGCGTGCAGGGTCCAAAAAGTCCGAATCCTCTCCCAGTAGCCGCGGCCTCCTTTTATAGACAAAGGGGCTGCCACAGTGGCACACAGGAGGTGGAAAGCTATACAGTGGTCGAGTCTATCCTCTGCACCGTAGGACAAACACATTTAATGTGCTGCCGACGTGCCCTTCTTGCTTTATCGGGGACGGCAAGGAAGCTCGTCCCAGCTATCGCCGCCTCGCCTTGCTTCGACGCGCGTCTGAACTGACAAGGCGGGTAGTGCCACGCTGGCTAGCTGGCTGCTGAGTTGGTGCGGTGGCAGAGCCTTCACGAAGATCTGCATGCCACCACGCAGGTGCTTGCTGAGTTGGCTGTAACGCCCACGATGCGGCTATATCTCCCACGTGTCGAGGCACAACTTAGAGGCATAACCACATTGTGGTTTTGTCGCAAGAAGGGTCATCTTCACACAATCCTATGTAATGAACAAGAATGGGATAACGAGAGTTGGCTTACAATCGCCACTTCACACAATACATAAATATAATTCATACATCATCCAAAATACACACATAGACCGACTACGGTCAAAATCCAAATGAAAATAAGATAACCCCAAATGCTAGATTCCCAATCGACCCAACTGGGCTCCACTACTGATCATCAGGAAAAGACACATAGTAACGACCACGTTCCTCGTCGAACTACCACTTGAGGTCGATTTCATCATCTGCACTGGCATCGTCGGCACCTGCAACTGTTTTGGTAGAATCTGTGAGTCACGAGGACTCACCAATCTCACACCCGCGAGATCAAGACTATTTAAGCTTATAGGAAAGGATGGTGTAAAGAGGAGGAGCTGTAGCAGACACTACGCATGTATCGTGGCTAACATACGCAAAAGAGAGCGAGAAGAGAAACAACGGAACGGTCCTCATCTAGTAATGACCAAGAAGTGATCCTGAACTCCTACTTACGTCATTCATAACTCAAACCGTGTTCACTTCCCGGACTCCGCCGAGAAGAGACCATCACGGCTACACACGCGGTTGATGTATTTTAATTAAGTCAAGTGACAAGTTCTCTACAACCGGACATTAACAAATTCCCATCTGCCTCATAACCGTGGGGACGGCTTTCGAAAGATAATACCCTGCAGGGGTGTCCCAACTTAGCCCATTATAAGCTCTCACGGTCAACGAAGGATAAACCCTCTCCCGGAAAGACCCGATCAGTCTCGGAATCCCGGTTTACAAGACATTTCGACAATGGTAAAACAAGACCAGCAAAGCCGCCCGATGCACCGACAAATCCCGATAGGAGCTGCACATATCTCCTTCTCAGGGCACACCGGATGAACACTACATACAACTAAAACCAATCCTCGAGTTTCCCCAAGGTGGCGCTGCAAGTGGCTCTAGTTTGGACCAGCACTCAGAGGAACACTGGCCCGGGGGTTTAAATAAAGATGACCCTCGGGCTCGCGAAAACCCGGGGGAAAAGGCTTAGGTGGCAAATGGTAAAACCAAAGTTGGGCCTTGCTGGAGGAGTTTTATTCAAGGCGAACTGTCAAGGGGGTCCCATAAATCACCCAACCGTGTAAGGAACGCAAACTCAAGGAACAGAATCCCGGTAGGCGGAAACTAGGGCGGCAAGAGCGGAACAAAACACCAGGCATAAAGCCGAGCCTTCCACCCTTTACCAAATATATAGATGCATTAATTAAATAAGAGATATTGTGATATCCCAACATATCCATGTTCCAACATGGAACAAACTTCAACTTCACCTGCAACTAGCAACGCTATAAGAAGGGCTGAGCAAAAGCGGTAACTTAGCCAAACAACGGTTTGCTAGGAAAGGATGGTTAGAGGCTTGACATGGCAATGTGGGAGGCATGATAGAGCAAGTGGTAGGTAGCGCAGCATGGCAATAGAATGAACAACTAGCAAAGCAAAGATAGAAGTGATTTCGAGGGTATGGTCATCTTACCTGCAAGGTTCTCAGAGTTGTCGAAAGCTTGATCCTCGTAAGCGTACTCAATAGCTTCCTCGCTCACGAACTCATCTCCCGGCCCTACCCAAAACAAGAACACAAGCAACGGAAGCACAATCAATCACGGGAAATGCACAAGCAACATGATGCAAAACATGAATGATATACAAGATATGATATGCGATGCCTATGCGTGCTCCGGAAGGAAAAATGATGAAAAAGGCAGTAACTTGGCAAACCAAGCATGCCACTGGAAAGATGAGATGATTTCGGTTGAAATCGATATAAAGATCACCGGAAACGGATGTACGGTTTGCAAATGGCAAGCAAAACAAGAATGACACGAATCTGCGATTACTAGCATGATAGCACTTAGAATGCAACAAGAAACTATGCTACAACACTCCAACGTAGCAACAAATCATATGGCAGCAATCTACAGGAGATGCTTGACAAAATATGAACACTGAGCTACGGCTAGATCACAACACAACAGGTTCAAACAAGCATGGCAAAAGTACAAAAGATATCAGGTTCACAGACTTGGAGAAATTACTGGACATGGCAGAAACAGCATCAGGTAGCAATGTTCGGAGCACGAAATGAACATGCTACAGGAACTTAACATAGCAAAACAAGGCATGGCACTATTCTACTAAATACTTATGACCAAAGTACCTTAATGACTATAAGCCAACAAGGACCAGAAGATATGATGGAAACCATGTAAACATAGCAAGTTTCGTTAACAGGTTTCAGACTTGGCAGAAAACAGAGCATGGCAGAAATAATAATATGAAGGCATCTTAGTGAGCTCGATGGACTCACCGCAAAGCAATGCATGAAAAAACAAGCATACCTACAGCAAGATTGCATGTTTATAAAGCTATCCATGGCAAGAGCAAGTACATAGTATGTATGAAACAACTACAACAAGCTTGGCAAAATTGAATAACACGTAAACAATCTGCTAGAAATATTTTATAGCAAAAGTAGAGCAAGATTTATTCATGCTATGGCACTCCATAATTGCAAGCAGAGGCACGAATGGATCAACTACAACCATATCTACAAAACATCCTTACTGAACATCTCCAAAATAAGCATGGATCTCTCTGTAGACACATGGATACATAGCAACAAAATAACAGCAGTCACAGACTTGGTAAAATTACCAAGTCTCTGAAATCAGAAACATTACGGAGCCTAGTTTGCATGCTTGGTATAGTCACCACAGAGATCACAAAAATACATGGTATACACCTCTGTAAAGATGGCATGGCATACATCAAAACACCTGTAGAGCTCCTACTCATAAGATGCACAGATTAAATGCAACACAAATAACAAATCCTCAAGTTCTGATAAGTAACAGCAGATAACAGCAACTAGCACTTTTGCACCAGATATTTGGGCATCAAGATGGACTCAAATGAACATGGTTTGGACTGCGAATGTATTTCGGGAGGGATGCATATATATAGGTAGAGGGAGCTAGGAGGCTCCAAATTGAGCACGGTTTTCACCCACACGATCGTGATCGAACGACCTAGAGCATGGAGATGACTTAAGAGAGGTGGGCTGCTTAGAGAGGGGGTTTTGCTGGAACACACAAACGGACTTTGCGGTTACCCGGTTAACCGTTGGAGTACCAAACGACCTCCAAATGGAACGAAACTTGACCGGTGGTCTACCGGTGGTATACCAAGGCCACTTGACAAGCCTCGGTCCATTCCGAGAGCGTTCAACACCCGCTCACGAAAAGAAACAAGAGCGGTGTGCCGGAGGAGATAGGAGTGCCGGATTGCAAAACGGACAACGGGGAAAAAGCTCGGATGCAAGAGACGAACACGTATGCAAATGTAATGCACATAATGACATGATATAAGATGCATGACATGAACAAAATGCAAAAACGGAAAACAAAACCCGACCACGAAGGGAATATCATAACACAGCCGGAAATGGCAAGAGTTGGAGTTAAAAATATGGAAAGTTACATCCGGGGTGTTACAACACTCCACCACTACGAGAGGATCTCGTCCCAAGATCTAGGACTGAAAGAACTCCGGATATTCGGAACGGAGGTGGTCCTCGCGTTCCCAGGTGGCTTCTCGGTCGGAATGGTGCGACCACTTCACTTTTAGGAATTTGATTGACTTGTTGCGAGTCTTGCGCTCAATTTCTTCAAGAATAGCAACGGGGTGCTCATGATAAGACAGATCTTCTTGGAGGTCAATCTCTTCGAAGTTGATGGTGCGCTCAGGCGTCTTGAAGCACTTGCGGAGCTGTGACACGTGGAACACATCGTGCACGTTCGCGAAGTTGGAAGGAAGCTCAAGTTGATAGGCGAGGTCGCCTCTTTTGCCAATGATCTTGAAAGGACCCACGTATCTAGGGGCAAGCTTCCCTTTGATACCGAAGCGACGACTGCCTTTCATTGGAGAGACGCGGAGGTAGACATGGTCTCCGATCTCGAAAGCCACATCACGGTGCTTACTATCATAGTAACTCTTCTGGCGCGATTGCGCGGCTTTGAGATTATCACGGATGACTTTACACATTTCTTCAGCCTCTGTGATTAAGTCATTGCCAAGAAGTTGGCGTTCACCAGTCTCTGACCAATTGAGAGGAGTACGACACTTTTTGCCATAGAGGATCTCGAATGGGGCCTTGCCCGAACTCGCTTGGAAGCTGTTGTTGTAGGAGAATTCGGCATATGGAAGACAATCTTCCCATTTCATGCCAAAGGAAATGACACAAGCCCTGAACATATCTTCAAGAATTTGATTTACTCGTTCGACTTGGCCACTAGTTTGAGGATGGAAAGCTGTGCTGAAGCGAATGTTGGTGTCCATGGCCTTCTGGAAGGAGTCCCAGAACTTAGAGGTGAAGATGCTTCCACGATCTGAAGAAATCAATTGTGGAATGCCGTGCAAGGAGACAATCCTGGAGATGTATAGCTCTGCCAACAGAGCTGCTATGATAGATTCTTTGATTGGAAGGAAATGAGCCACTTTAGTAAGCTTGTCAATGACAACAAAGATAGCATCATTTCCGCGCTTGGACTTTGGAAAACCAGTCACGAAGTCCATTTCGATATGATCAAACTTCCATTCTGGGATAGCAAGAGATTGGAGGAGACCAACTAGTCGTTGGTGTTCTGCTTTCACTCTTCGGTAGACATCACATTCATTCACGAATTGAGCGATTTCTCGCTTCATTCGAGTCCACCAATACGACTGCTTGAGGTCATGGTACATCTTCGTACTTCCAGGATGAATGGAAAGAAGAGAATTGTGCGCCTCGTTCATAATGACTTTCCTTAGATCACCTTTAGGAACCACAATCCGGTCCTCGAAGAATAGAGTGTCTCTGTCATCAATGCGATAGCACTTGTATTTGGAAAGACCCTTGTCGATACCACGTTTCACCTTCTTCACCATGGTATCCAGGAGTTGTGCCTCATGAAATTGATCGTCCAAAGTAGGAGAGACTATGAGGTTGGCAAGAAAGCCTTGAGGAACAACTTGGAGATTCAGCTTGCGGAAAGCTTCACAAAGATCCGGTTGGAATGGCTTGAGAATTAAGCTGTTGCAATAAGCCTTCCTGCTCAAAGCATCTGCAATGACATTGGCTTTGCCTGGAGTATATTCAATACTCGGATTGTACTCTTGAATCATTTCGACCCATCGAGTCTGCCTGAGATTGAGGTTGGGCTGAGTGAAGATGTACTTGAGACTCTTGTGATCGGTGAATATGTCCACTTGTCTTCCCAACAAGAGATGTCTCCACGTTATTAATGCATGGACAACTGCCGCCAACTCAAGATCGTGAGTGGGGTAGTTCTTTTCATTGGGCTTCAACTGATGAGAGGTATAGGCCATAACTTTCTTCTCTTGCATTAACACAACACCGAGACCTTGGAGAGAAGCATCACAGAAAACTTCAAATGGCTTGGATTCGTCAGGAGGAGTTAAGACAGGAGCTGTGACTAGTTTCTCTTTGAGAGTGTTGAAAGCAACGTCACACTCAGGAGACCAGACATACTTCACATGCTTCTGGAGAAGGTTGGAAAGAGGCTTTGCAATCTTAGAGAAATTCTCAACGAATCTTCGGCAATAGCTTGCAAAACCAAGAAAACTGCGGAGCTGCTTGACATTCTGAGGAGGTTCCCAATTCACAATTGCGGACACCTTCTCGGGGTTAACAGCGATGCCCTTGGCAGAGATGATGTGACCAAGGTAAAGAACTTCATCAAGCCAAAACTCACATTTTGATAACTTCACATAGAATTGATACTCTCTGAGCTTGTCGAGCACCAATCGCAAATGTTTGGCATGATCCTTCTTATTCTTGGAGAAGACCAAGATATCATCCAAATACACCAGGACGAATTCATTGGTATAGGGGTTGAAGATGAAATTCATCATCCGAGAGAATGTTGGAGGAGCATTGACAAGGCCGAAAGACATGACAGTATATTCATAAGAACCAAAGCTTGTTCTGAATGCTGTCTTGGGAATATCTTCTTCACGAATGCGAATCTGATGATAACCCATACGAAGGTCAAGCTTGGAGAATACTTTAGCACCTTTGAGTTGCTCGAATAGCACATTGATGTTGGGAAGTGGATACTTGTTCTTGATTGTCTTCTTGTTCAATGGACGGTGGTCGACACAAAGTCGTTCCATGTCATCCTTCTTCTGGACGAAAAGAACACCACAACCCCACGGAGATGAACTCGGTCTGATCAAACCCAGACGCTCTTGTTCATTGAGTTGTTTCTTCAATTCCTTCAGCTCCTTGGGTCCAAGCTTGTATGGACGCTTGCAAATGGGTTCGGTACCCGGCTCAAGATCGATAACGAACTCAACTGGCCGGTGAGGAGGCATACCCGGAAGCTCTTCTGGAAAGACATCTTGATACTCACAAACGACTGGAATCTGAGAGATGGCATTCAATTCGCCCTTCTCATTGAGAGAAAATAACCGAATGGTTTCATCATGAGCGGCATAGATGATGACATCCTCAGAAGAATGTGTCAATTGAATTTCCCTGGCAGCACAATCAAGTTGAGCCTCGTGCTTAGAAAGCCAGTCCATCCCGAGAATAAGATCAATATCCGAGTCACCAAGAACAATTGGTTTAGACAGAAATTTATAGTTCCCCATCTTGATGGAAACATCTGGGACACAATTATTAGATGTCATTTGCTTACCCGGGGACACAATCTTCAACGGGATAGGAATCTTTTCCGTCACAAACTCATGCTTGGCAACAAAAGGTCTTGAAATGAAAGAAAGAGATGCACCAGTATCAAAAAGAACTTTTGGAGGAATATCATTAACTGGGAGATTACCCATTATCACATCAGTAGATTCCTCCGCTTGAGCTGCATTCATCATGTTTACCTTTGCAAACTTGGAATTATGCTTGACCACTGCATTGCTGGAAGATCTGACAGGAGGAGGAGGCGGAAGGCGCCTTTGGTTGAAGCATTTGTTAGCATAGTGACCTTTTTGCTGACACTTATTGCAAGTCACCTCTGAGAGTGGACGATGATAAGGAGCATTGGACTTTGGAGCTTGATTCTGAGACTTGTTCTGATAGCCAGAGTTGGAAGAGTGGGAAGATCCATGGCCACCTTTGTTCTTCTGTTGGTAAGGCTAACGAAACGGAGGAGGAGGAGGCAACCAGAACTTCTGTTGCTTAGCAGCCACAAGTGAGGAAGAACAAGACTGAACTGCGTCCCTGACTCTCTTCTTACAAGCCTCACACTTGAGCTGGCAGCCTCTTGCTTCAGTGCCATGTTATAGAATTGATCAAACTGAGTAGGCTCAACAAGAACGAGAGCTAACTGCAGATCCTCCCTAAGGCCACCTCTGAAGTGATAGATCATGCTCTTTTCATCAGGAACGTCTTGGTTAGCGAAGCGAGCAAGTTTCTGAAACTGGATGTTGAATTGATACACAGACATGTTGCCTTGCTTGAGATTGCGGAACTCCTCACGCTTGCTCTCAACAACACTTTGTGCAATGTGGTGCGCTTTGAAGTCCCTACAGAAGTCAGTCCAAGTGATCACACGACCTCCTCTGGAATCTTTGTATTGTTGATACCAATCAGCAGCTTGGTCCTTGAGCTGAAAAGAAGCGAACTTGACATAGTCCTCAGGCCTGACATTGCTACATTCAAAATGCTTGTTGATGTCCACGACCAATCATCGGCATCCGTGGCCTCGGCACAGTAGCTGAAAGACTTGGGCTGATTTGCGAGGAACTGGTTGAGGGTAGCGAAGTGAGGATGATTGTTGCCTTGACCTTGATTTCCTTGATTGCCTTGCCCTTGGGTGCGTTCTTGCAAGAGTTGCAGAATCATCTGAGCATTGGCGTTGGTGGCTGCCATGATAACTTGCCATTCCTCCGGAGGCGGAGGTGGTGGCGGAGGGTTCGTCTGACTCCCTTCATTGCGTTCAGGATTCTGACGCGTTGGCAGAGCCATCCTGAAGAGGGTGACATCCGTTAGCATCTTGATAGACAAATAGACAAGTAGAATCAACGGATAGAAATTGCAACACATAGTCTTCACAATAAACATTCGAACGAGGATGAACGAATGAATTCCATAGTAAACCATCACACTTCCATTAGTTGAGAAGCCACTTAGAAAAAAGTATGGAATCAACATTTGACTTCGAACCAACTCGAATACCATAATTCAAAACAAAACAAAGTATTGGCTTGCAGAATAAGCCAGAACAAACATATGATAGAGATTTCGTCCGAAGTTTTCGTGGTGGGGCCCACACGGGCTCGATCGTACAGCACCATCATGTACAAGGCTGTGCACATGACATACGAAGCATCCCCGAGTCGGCATAGCCAAGGACTCTTTAAGACACTACGAGACCACTGTAAAACCAACCGTGGAAAGGTGGACCACTAGACGTCGAACCCCAATCTCATATCATGCGTCTGTCGGAAAGATATCCTAGGAGCTACTTGAATTCCCACTTATAAACTCCCGAAACTTTCTGGTTATGCAATCTGGTGTTGGGGATACAGGGGACACAAAATATATCACCCAAACTATCAATCCCTAGATCCAGCTGTATCCATCCGTCAACACATAACCAAGAAACCTTCGAAAATCGTGTACCTCAACCTTCGAAAAGCATCCGTTATACGAGTTATGGCAATACTCCCGAACTCCCACCCCAGTACTGGGTGGCGTCGAGGTGATCTCACCAACAACTGCATAAAAGAGATTTCGATGTCGGCGAAACTCAGGTATTCCAGAACTGCAACGATAAAATTGTGACGACAACACCTCGGAGCTCAACTCCCCGGGACACTGCCACAACCCCTAAATGTTAGGAGGCACCAAGAACAATGTTCTCTTCACAAAACCATCGGAACAATTCTAAGATACCCGCGTGATCCTAAAATTTTTTTTAGTGAAATTTGAGGGGAGAAGAGTCAAACTTCTACGTCAGGAGACCTCACCAGAGCGACGAAGGGACTGAGGAGTAAAAAGAATCCTACTCTCTGATATATATAATCCTAAGACTCAAAACATTTTTGTTCTAGACTCAACAACGCCAGCGATTCGATCAAGCAGGGGACTCCTAAGTCGGGGATGGCTCTGATTACCAACTTGTAACGCCCACGATGCGGCTATATCTCCCACGTGTCGAGGCACGACTTAGAGGCATAACCGCATTGTGGTTTTGTCGCAAGAAGGGTCATCTTCACACAATCCTATGTAATGAACAAGAATGGGATAACGAGAGTTGGCTTACAATCGCCACTTCACACAATACATAAATATAATTCATACATCATCCAAAATACACACATAGACCGACTACGGTCAAAATCCAAATGAAAATAAGATAACCTCAAATGCTAGATTCCTGATCGACCCAACTGGGCTCCACTACTGATCATCAGGAAAAGACACATAGTAACGACCACGTTCCTCATCGAACTCCCACTTGAGGTCGATTTCATCATCTGCACTGGCATCGTCGGCACCTGCAACTGTTTTGGTAGAATCTGTGAGTCACGAGGACTCGGCAATCTCACACCCGCGAGATCAAGACTATTTAAGCTTATAGGAAAGGATGGTGTAAAGAGGTGGAGCTGCAGCAGGCACTAAGCATGTATAGTGGCTAACATACGCAAAAGAGAGTGAGAAGAGAAACAACGGAATGGTCGTCATCTAGTAATGACCAAGAAGTGATCCTGAACTCCTACTTACGTCATTCATAACTCAAACCATGTTCACTTCCCGGACTCAGTCGAGAAGAGACCATCACGGCTACACACGCGGTTGATGTATTTTAATTAAGTAAAGTGACAACTTCTCTACAACCGGACATTAACAAATTCCCATCTGCCTCATAACCGTGGGCACGGCTTTCGAAAGATAATACCCTGCAGGGGTGTCCCAACTTAGCCCATTATAAGCTCTCACGGTCAACGAAGGATAAACCTTCTCCCGGAAAGACCCGATCAGTCTCGAAAGCCCGGTTTACAAGATATTTCGACAATGGTAAAACAAGACCAGCAAAGCCGCCCGATGCGCCGACCAATCCCGATAGGAGCTGCACATATCTCGTTCTCAGGGCACACCGGAGGAACACTACGTACAACTAAAACCAATCCTCGAGTTTTCCCAAGGTGGCGCTGCAAGTGGCTCTAGTTTGGACCAGCACTCAGAGGAACACTAGCCCGGGGGTTTAAATAAAGATGACCCTCGGGCTCGCGAAAACCCGGGGGAAAAGGCTTAGGTGGGAAATGGTAAAACCAGTTGGGCCTTGCTGGAGGAGTTTTATTCAAGGCGAACTTTCAAGGGGGTCCCATAAATCACCCAACCGCGTAAGGAACGCAAACTCAAGGAACATAATCCCGGTAGACGGAAACTAGGGCGGCAAGAGCGGAACAAAACACCAGGCATAAGGCCGAGCCTTCCACTCTTTACCAAATATATAGATGCATTAATTAAATAAGAGATATTGTGATATCCCAACATATCCATGTTCCAACATGGAACAAACTTCAACTTCACCTGCAACTAGCAACGCTATAAGAAGGGCTGAGCAAAAGCGGTAACTTAGCCAAACAACGGTTTGCTAGGAAAGGATGGTTAGAGGCTTGACATGGCAATGTGGGAGGCATGATATAGCAAGTGGTAGGTAGCGCAGCATGGCAATAGAACGAACAACTAGCAAAGCAAAGATAGAAGTGATTTCGAGTGTATGGTCATCTTGCCTGCAAGGTTCTCAGAGTTGTCGAAAGCTTGATCCTCATAAGCGTACTCAACAGGTTCCTCGTTCACGAACTCGTCTCCCGGCTCTACCCAAAACAAGAACACAAGCAATGGAACCACAATCAATCACGGGAAATGCACAAGCAACATGATGCAAAACATGAATGATATACAAGATATGATATGCGATGCCTATGCGTGCTCCGGAAGGACAAATGATGAACAAGGCAGTAACTTTGCAAACCAAGCATGCCACTGGAAAGATGAGATGATTTCGGTTGAAATCGATATAAAGATCACCGGAAACGGATGCACGGTTTGCAAATGGCAAGCAAAACAAGAATGACACGAATCTGCGATTAACAGCATGATAGCACTTAGAATGCAACAAGAAACTATGCTACAGCAGTCCAACGTAGCAACAAAGCATATGGAAGCAATCTACAGGAGATGCTTGACAAAAGATAAACACTGAGCTACGGCTAGATCACAACACTACAGGTTAAAACAACCATGGCAAAAATACAAAAGATATCAGGTTCACAGACACAGAAATTACTGGACATGGCAGAAACAGCATCAGGTAGCAATGTTCAGAGCATGAAATGAACATGCTACAGGAACTTAACATAGCAAAACAAGGCATGGCAATATTCTACTAAAGTCCCTTACTGACCATAAGCCAAAAAGGACCAGAAGATATGATGGCAACCATGTAAACATAGCAAGTTTCGTTAACAGGTTTCAGACTTGGCAGAAAAACTGAGCATGGCAGAAACAATAATATCAAGGCATGTTGGTGAGCTTGATGCACTCACTATAGAGCAATGCATGACAAAACAAGCATACCTACAGCAAGATGGCATGTTTATGAAGCTAACCATGGCAAGAGCAAGTACATAGCATGCATGGATCAACTACAATAAGCTTGGAAAAATTGCATATCATGTTAAGAATCTGCCAGAATTATTTTATAGCAAAAGTAGAGCAAGATTGAGTCATGCTATGGCACTCCATAATTGCAAACAAGTGCATAAATGGATCAATTACAACTATAGCTACAAAACATCCTTACTGAACATCACCAAAATATGCATGGATCTCTCTGTAGACACATGGATACATAGCAAGAAAATAACAGCAGTCACAGACTTGGTAAAATTACCAAGTCTCTGAAATCAGAAACATTACGGAGCCTAGTTTGCATGCTTGGTATAGTCACCACAGAGATCACAAAAATACATGGTATACACCTCTGTAAGATGGCATGGCATACATCAAAACACATGTAGAGCTCCTACTCATAAGATGCACAGATTAAATGCAACAAAAATAACAAATCCTCAAGTTTTGATAAGTAACAGCAGATAACAGCAACTAGCACTTCTGCACCAGATATTTGGGCATCAAGATGGACTCAAATGAACATAGTGAAATGGAACAAAATGAAGAGCATCACGAGGCGAACATTTCGATATATTACACGCACAAAACGGAGCTATATGTAGAGAGTTATGACGCGATGAATATGGGCATGTAATAAAACAATCTCAGACTTGGAAAAAAACGGGGGAGAGAAGTCAACCCTGCGGGCAGATCTGGATCGGCCGGCTCGTTTGCTCGCCGGAGAAGAACTGGCCGGAGCTGGAGAAGGAGAGGACGGCCGGAGGGAGAGGGAGGAGGCGGCCGGCGGCAGCGGAGGACGACGGCGGTGGGGTCGGCGACCACGGGCGGAGGAGGCGCGGCGGCGGCCTCGGGCGAG